>NW_015113290.1:113161-121164 GCF_001443285.1 Poecilia latipinna | reverse complement strand
AAAATAAATGAATAATAATTATGTGATCGGTATCGGCAGGAAAAAACCTGATCGGCACATCTCTATTAAAAACATATTGAAACATGTTTGAATAACTGCAGATGCCTTCAGTGGCTTTTGTTAGCATTTTCTAGGCTTGATGATCACAAGCCTAGAAAATTTATTAAGTCAGAAAATAGGACCATGACCTAAAGGAAACTTGAACCTTGTGATAAAGACCAGAAGCTCTTAAAAAATGTTTCTTCTGTTACAACAACAAAGACATATTTTGTCTTCCATGCAGAATTTATTTCAACCAGTTATTAATTTTTCATGTTTTGTACGTCTTCACAAACCCTCAATATCCTCATAACCTGATGCAAAAGGTGAACACCTCTAAATTCACCTCTAAACCAATCAATCACTCATGTGTGTTTTGGCAACACTCATATCTGTGGCTGCCGAGGAAACCCATCTAGAGGAATGCAAGTCTGAACCGAGTGGGGATACTCAGCGTGGGTTTTTAATGACCGTCCCGCTGGCAGGTCTGTGAAGCTGAGGGGGTTAAGCCACTTGCCCCCAGGTCAGAGCTCAGGAATGCATAAACTGCAGAGATATTTCATTGCACAGAAATCACAAGCCAACTAATGAGAGTGCTGCGGGGTGGAAAGGCTTTTCGCTGACTGAAGCTAAAGCTACCTTCATACAGGAATCAATGCTGCAAATATTTGGGTCACTGGAGTAGAACTTGGTGTTAAATTTACCTTTCACTTGTTACTTTTTGGGGATTGAGATCTCACTTTACTGCCTGTCACAGTTGTGAAGTCTGGTTTATTTGCATAGCAAATTTCTGCAACAAGCAATTCACAATGCTTGACATGATACACTTGAATTTTTATGTCACGAATTTGCAAGACGTGTTAAACCTTTTGAAAACGTGATTTTCAAACCTCAACAGCTTGTGTTTAAACTGCCTTGATCTTTGTTGTTCCTGTCTAGTCAAAGAGGATGTTGCAAGCTTATAACTTCTCTGTCCACTCTATCTTTACACTGTTCTACTTCTTCTCTTCTGCTTTGTGGACAAATGATAAGAGATGAAGCCCAGAATTACAAGTAGAGCAAGAGCAAGTGAACACAAAGAAGTGGTGACTGGGACCCTCTCATGGAGGTTTGACTTCTTGTACACATTAACATGGTTGAAGCCATCACAGTAAAAATAAAGCTCAAACTCTTTACATTCTCTGGCTTATGCATTTTAAGGGCGTACATGTTTCAAACTTTTCCATATCTTTGGTTTTCTCTTTGCTTAATAAATAATTACCTCTCTGGTATCTAGTTTTCTATCCATGAGGTTAGATTTAAATAAATGTCTAACCTGGTGAATACCGAATCATTTACACATTAAAGGAAACATGTAAACCTCAGTTTCTGGAGACTAATTACAAAAAAACTATGATAAAACCTGGACTTTCCCCTTGACATTAAAACAGCCAGAGCTAAGCCAAGCAAAGCGTTGCAACTTCTGTATCAAAGAGAAAGCATTTAGGAGTGCTGCAGAGGAAAAGGATGTTCTGACTAATTCACAGTTTAATCTAGTTTCTTTATACTTCCTGTTTGCCTGACTACCAGTGGATGAAAGTTCAATGCTCCTTACAAAAGTCTATGACTCTTTACCAAAGTGCTCCAGTGATTAACAGCTGAATTAATCCCACACAGCATCTTGATGCTGGAGCTGCTTCAAGCATTCAGCATACAGAGGTGAATGAATCTTCCATCAATGCACACTGAGCACACAGAGGGTAGCGTCACATTATGTGGTGTTGATATTTGGTCAACACCAATACCAACAAGCAGGAAGGTGAAGCTAGAATACTATTTAGTTGCCATAATGTATGTTTATATACTTTCGTGAATTTCAATATGCAACAATGTGATGGGGTATAAATTCAAAAGTATATAAACTCCAACACTAACATTGACAACTACATACAGCAACATAAAACACATCACTTGGTGCAAGTATCCTAAATAAACTTTTCAAAGTGACTTTTTAAATGTATATTTGAACCATTTTACTAAAGGGATAAGTAATGTAAATACATTTCACTACAGACTTAGCTCTGCTTAGTTTTGCTTTTCATTGAATCAAGACATTTTCATATTATAAATGTTACAAGACACTAAAAAGTATCTCTCTATAAAACAGTCTATTTAAATATATTTACAATGGAGATAAACTGTAATGTTTATCAGCTTTACACTGCATCTACAACACTGCAAACCAGAGGAATGGTACTCTTTTTTTAACTTACCACTTATCAGATTGATTTTCTTGAGCAGCCACTGTAACCAACAGAGTATAAGCATAATCAAAGAAACCCTGAATGTACACCATGTAATCAGTCAGCAGCATTAAGTTGCTGTTGGGCCGCAGCTTTGAAGGAGTTTCTGAAAGTTTACTGCCCCTCTTCAACTAAGAGCATTCCCCCTCTAAAAACATCGAACATCTTTTTTAAGTTACCACCACCCATGGAAAACGTTATGATTTTAAATGAGCGTCTTTTACTAACAATAGAAATAAAAAAAAAACACAAAACGATAGAGAAGATTTTTCTCCTCCTACCTCTGCGGCCAGTTAGCTTGCTAGCATCGTGTCCCAGCTACATCCATACAGTCAGCGCTCCATCGGCTGCTCGCATCCTCCCAGATTTAACCTGGAAGTTTCTTCTTTACCCCGACTACAAAAGCGGTGAAAACACCGCCACGTTTCTATGTCAGGTAAAATTTCTAGTTACTATGACAAAACCCCGATCATAAAGCTAAATTTAGTCCCCCAAACTCAGCCGTTGTTGAATAAGATACTCCACGAGCTCAGTAAAGTAAAGCAATGTAGTGTTGCCTTCACGTACGGTCGAAAACGAGCATGAATCAAAAAGCTTTCGCCGAGGTAACCACCTAATTTGTACAGAACTGTAAAGAAAAATGGGATCATTGAGTACAATAAATGGTTACAAATAAAAAGTAAATAAATACATACAACACATGTACTCTAAAAAAACAAAATCTTAAAAACCGTACTGTTTTGTTATTTTTTTTTTATTTCTGCGCTGTTTCTTAGATACGGTCACAGTGTGATAAACAGCAAAACGTTTGTTTTTCCACACAAACTCAGTCATCGTGAGTTAATTGTTAGTTAAGTGAACACCCGACACGGCTTAGTAATCCTCCACATCTGCACCAGTGGTTAGGGAATTATGGGCTTTTTGAGTGCTTGAACGCCCCATCGATGTGGGAACAGTTTCCCTCAGAGATCAAAAATTGAGTCAAAGTCATACACGATCAAATAGATTCAAAGTAATACATTTGATTCTCTTAGTCTTGATTTTAACCTTTGAAGTTCTGATATTTAAATCGTAATTTAGAGAGACAAGATTATTATATAGTTTCAAATGATCAATTCGAGACACACAGTCATAATAATTCATAGACTAAAAGTGATCATTTTAGACTTTGAAATTCAAAAAGATTGTTAAGAAGTTCTTGAAAACTCTCTGAGTTCATACCATGTATTTTACCATGTAAAATGTGTGATTTGTAATGTAGAATGACCGAAAGTGATGATGACGAAACTAATGTTCAACATTATAAACTGACAGGGAATGATATATCCACTTGTTGTGATATTCTTACATGATACATTGATGAACCAAATGAAACGTCCCTAAACTCAAATCTCTCATGCGTCGGAACTGTAGTTTTAAACTCATCCACTAGAGGACAGCAGAGCATTACATGAGACTCGTGAACAATTACTATAGAAGAACATGCATTGTTTCTCACTAGCTTTACCATTATAGCAGCAGTATGAACTGAGATTTGTAAAAAAACAACAACAACTCAATTTTACATTATGTGAATGACAGTGACATTGGATACTGTGTATCCGTTTACTGGTATATCTTACAGAAAATTATACTGTAAACATGTTTAACATCAATTCAGTAAAACATGTAGTGGCTTGTTAATGTGTTAATACAGAAGTTTGTACTTTTCAATAGCGAATAACTTGCTAACACTTTAGCAAAAAAAAAAAGAAGAAGTCATTCTTAAGTTAATTTAACATTTACACAACATGCTTTAGAGTGAGTAATTGATTAAAAAAATTATATAATTGTAAGATATGCAAGTTCAAACGGTGGAAGTTGTTTTGCTTTTCTTTCATTCAGTCTTTTATTTTTGTTGCTCTTCTTCACATTAAAACCTGTTCATTGTGGGAAAAATACAATGAAGTAAACATCTGAGTATGGACAGGATAGAAAAAAAAACTTGCAAAGTGTGAAAATTGTATACACCACAAATAGATCAAACTGAAATAAAAATCAGGATGCATGTGTGTTATATTTTAAAATCCTCCTTAGAAATAGATGATCAATTTTAAAATATCTCCTTGTCACCCCAGCGCTCCAAGTATTGAGCAGTCACTCTTAGCATACTCTGTGCCTTGCTCAAGTGCACCACAGACATAGCCAAGCGTTGTGCAGCATGACTCATATTTTTTCTTACAGTTAGGGGGCTAAGGCAGACCATATCTCTGGTCCCCACCACCCGAGCCACTTTCTGGCCTTGTTTTTCTTTCTTAGGTTTCAGCTACAGTTTGCACAGATCAAATGTCGCTCATGCAGGCTTGAGCTGAAGTTGTAAGGAAGTTGTAACCACATCAAGTTGTTTCATTTATTGGCTGCACCGTTGGCATGATCGCAGCATGAATGCGCTGCATCTTTGTGGTTTAACTGTGAGAAATGAATGCATGGTGCCACAGACAGAATTGAGGGCAGCTACGCTTGGAGCCGGGCGAGGCTGCAGAAGAATCTCAACAAAGAGGCTGACGTTTTCTGTGGATCAACCAAACTTTTTAAAATCACTTTTAGAGTTTTTCCTTTTCATGGAAATGACTGCTGAGAGTGCAATTTTAAAACTATCGGTGGAAAGAAGTAAATTTAAAAGGGATAAAACCCAGCCAAGTAAAAAGAGAGAAGTCAGACATTTTTTTTTAATAGGCTTGTTACATTACAAGTCCACTGTTGTGAAAGACAGACAGCTTAAGCAAACAAAACACTGAGAGCAAAGAAATAATTTTATCAGAAATAATTGTTATGATTAAAATCCTTTAATTCAACTCTTCTTAGTTAAAAAGCATGATTATTGTAATTCATTAACTCACTATCTTGTTTTTTTTTTGGTGATCTGTTTTTGGTCTGTGGTCAGATTTTCTTTTTCAGCTATAAATGGTTGCTGACTTAGGCAGGGATTCCCCTTAGAAACACATTGATAATTGCAGAATTTTACACCAACAACGTTTCATGAATTTTATTCAGCTATGTTTTTATCACAGAACTTTAAATTGAAGTCCATTTAAAAAAAAAAGAAAAAAGAAAAAAGAATCTTAATCCTCTCTAGGATTCCTCTCAGCCTCTGATGTTTTGGCATGAGATCTACAAATCAGCGGTGGAAGAAGAACTTGTGACCCGAGTCGACCAGAGTGCGTGTGGGTGGAATCTTGCACGCTAGACTGTGTCAGATCCTCTTTGGCACACTGAAAGCGCCATCTATTAATCGGCAGTTACAAATCTGAGTGAACAAACATCACATTTGGGGATCCACAAGGCTCTTTTCTCGGGTCACTTTTATTCTAACAGCTCAGACAAAATTAAAATGTTGTAATTCATCAAATGTTTAATCTAAATATGGGATTCTGGTGTCCGTTGAGTGTGAGTCAAGAACTGAGTGACAGGAATTTAGAAAAAAAAAAAAAAGAACACAAACTGATATGAATGATTAATAGTTAAATATACAAAAACATGAAACTGATGCAACTCAACTGTTAGCCTTTCCTTTCCTTTGCTTATATTAATGTGTTGAAAATTTTATTCATTTTGTCACCTACAGCAAAGGAGGATCACCAATAAACTAAAGCTGATGTGTCACCAAGGGTGTCTTTTATTCATGTCTTATTATCTACCACTATCTTTTTCATCTTTGGTTATTTTCCTCACTGCTTCCTACGGCTCACAGATTTTCAAATCATTACCTCCTTCAGTCAACATTTAGTTCAAGGTCCTCAGTCCTTTCCACCAGACAGTAAAGGTAAGGATTTTATTTATATAGCACATTTTCAGCAACAAGGCAATTCAAAGTGCTTTACATGAGTTAAAAGGAAAAGGTGGGTCTGAAGAAATCAGAATATTCTTGAAAAAGATTATTTATGTCGGCACATCAATTTCTAAAATTTAATTGTATACGGTTTAAAATAGCTTGGTTCATTACACAGCTTACTTTCAGTTCCTTTTGACGATTAAAAAAAAAAAAACCCCGAAAAAGAAAATGCATACAGAAATGTCAACTTATTGAACCGTGTATCTATGTTCAGCTGACAGACACACTAAAAAAATCGATTTTCAAAATGTAAAATTATCTTCTGTTTTTTTAAAAAAAAAAATCTGCTCCACAGAGCAACAGGAGGTGGTTTTCTTCTCAGCCCAGTTAGGATGATATTGACGCTGTCGCTGGCCCAGGACGGGTTTATCACATGGCGATAAGATTGTGTGGTGTAGTTCTTGAAACACTTAGTGCCTTTTGAATCTCTCACTTAGTCTTCCATTCATATGCTTACATACAGCAGTGAGTAAACTACCAGCTTTGGTAAGATTGACTGTCTCTTTTTGTGTCAACGACTGTCTGACAACTATCGAGTCAGTATTTCCCTTTCCATGGCCGTATAATTCCTATGTTAAATACATTCTACACTTGGTTTTTTTTAGAATGCAATTTTCTCATTTTTGTCTGGGGGTATTCATTTGTTTTTAGTCGTAACCATTAATATTAATAATCCATTTAAATCTATCATTTTGCCTGTAATTAATTATGTAGAAAATATGTTTCAATATCGGAACTAAATTACTGAAATAAATTAACTTAAAGATTTTCTAATTTACTGAGACACATCTCTATACATTGGTCCTCTGTCTGAGAGACATTGAGACATATTGTGAGAAACTGTGGGAAGAAGGCTGGATGGAAATGTCATCTAGAGAGGTGATTTCAAGTTCATACCAAGAAGATCATACGGGATGTCGTAGTGAGCCTAGATTCCTGATATGAGCAAAGCGCAGCCTCTGCAGACGGTACAGCAAGAAGTCTGTGGGAAAATTACAAGTTGGTTGTCTCACCATTGATATGCACAGAAAGGGGCAGCTGAAACAAAAGGAAACTTTGATAAGACACAAGAGTCAGTGTCTCACCTTTCATTTTGCGTGTGCCAGACTAACACACCAGTCATACGATCGTCACGGGGATTTATTTGAACCAGAAAAAACTGCTTTCATATGTACATTTTTTAATGCGAAAATGACAATAAGGAATATACAATTATATTAGAAACACAATGACAAAGAGTTGTTAGGAATGTAGGTGGAACATTTTAAAAACTTTAAAAAAGCTGCTTTATAATTTCATGTTTCAAATAAAACTAATCCTGTGCTTTGATGTGTAATATTATGTTGTGTACAGGTATAGACACAACTCTACATATATTTTGAGTTTAAACTGTGAACGTCAGGTAAACGTTTGGCATAATTATTAAACCTTACATGAGAAAGGTCTGTCTTTTAGAGCCAAATTAAATCATATTAAAAAGGGGATACAAACTCAAGTACGGTAACTTAGTTTTGCATGTTTTTTGTGCTCAGATAACAGAAACTAGTGCACTTTAGGTGGCTGTTGAAGTTGAGAGCAGCAGTAACTGGCAGTGCCCTAAGAGCGACGCGAAGGCGGTTAACAGCTCTCATATTAGAACTGAAACCATGGCAACAACGTGCACGCTGCACAGTTCTTTCACAAATTTAAAATAAATCAGCAAAAATATACTCATTTGTAATCATTGTATAGTTCCCGATCTGACTTTTTTTTTTTTTTTTTTTTTTTTTTTTTTTAAAAAATAAGGGGAAAAACTGTGTATTTTTTTTTAA
>NW_015113290.1:77361-110063 GCF_001443285.1 Poecilia latipinna | reverse complement strand
AAAAAGAAAAAAATATCCTTTTTTTTATTTTTTTGTTAGTTCCCGATTTGTTTTTTTTTTTTTTTTTTTTTTTTTTTTTTCAAAAAATGAGGCAGAAATCTGTGCATTTGTTTTGAAGATTATATGATGTGTTTTTCTTTTTTTTTTTTATTTACAAGCTGGACAGATCACCTGGTTGGAAACGATAAAAAAAAAAGCCAGTTTCTAAGAAATGTAAGAGTGTTTCTGTTTGTGTAAAAGCGGTAAAAATCAGTCTGACCTCTCGTGGGGCAGGGCAGAGTTTGTTTCTGTGTGACGAACATAGAGGATTGGCAACTTCTCGAAGCAGGAAACAGGGAATTTCCTGACCTTGGCACCAAAGGGCCAGCATCTAACCTGTTTCTCTCGGTTTTGAAACTCTGCGATTCATATTGCGCCCACCACTGAAAAAGCAGTGGGCATGTTTGAACATTTGAACTTTCTAGTACATGAACTTCCTTTTCAGAGTCAAGTGAATACAGCCGGATTCTGAGAAGCTACATTTTAGTATTGACTGTCTGTCTCGTTTGTGCGTGTGTGAATGCATGTTCAATCATACAGCCGGTTCTCAGGGTGGTGAACCTGGCAACTTCCTCCCAGGAGACCTCACAGCTGACAGATGTGTTTCTGAAGATTAAAACAGAATAGATTTATGCTTCATTTTTCTCTGATTGGGGGGGATTTTGCTCTGTGTCAGCAAGTCTCAAGAGCCAGAAACTATTCACACCCCTTTATTTCTTCAACATTTTCTGACATTACCGACTGAATCTGAAAGCTGCAGAACATATGAAACATTTATAAAACATTATATATGTTTTACACAGTTGTTAAACTGTCACTAATCAAGCTCCTCTGCCTTCTTCCAGTGCTATCTGCAGAAATACTCAGGAACAACCAATCAGAGCCAGCAGGAGGGTCTTAGTGCTGTCAATCATCCTAGTACATTGCTCACATCTTCCCCCTTGCTCTCTGCCATGCGACAGCTTCATCCCGGCAGCAGAACCTGCCACCTGGAACGGTAAGTTGTTTTTCTACTTTTCAGCTTTGAGTAAAGATATATTTACATTGACAGGTGCGTGCCTTTCCAAGTCAAGTCCAGTCAACTGGATTTAGCACAAGTGGACTATATTTAGGTTGTAGAAACTTTTCAAGGATGATCAGTGGAACCAGTTCAGTTTTGAGCTTAATGCCAAAGGCTGCAATATGTAAATATGATTTCTTGGATTTCTATTTTTGATTTTTTTAAAAAATCCACATTAATTCAACACATTGAAATAGTGGTGTAACATAACAAAATGTGGAAAAGTGAAGCATTTTGAATGATTTCCAGATGCACTTTAAGTTCAGTTAAATGAACATGATTTGCAATAGGACTTTATAAAATATCCCGTAGCTAATACTGCAAATCAGATCAGAAACAAAGCTGTGAAGTCAAAGGAAATGTATATGGATCTGATTGTGTAAACCACAGCTCTCGTGAAGGATACAAAAAAATGTTTGAAACATTTAACATTAGTTAGGAATCATAAGGACCCACCTTAGATCAAGGATAAAAGGCCTTGATAATGAAGGTGACCAAGAACTCAGTGCTCAATTGTTCACTTACACCAGAGTGTTGAAATGTTTTATTTCTCTCCCTGGCTCAACACATATGAATCAGATGAAGGTTTATTAGCAGGCCTCTTCAGGAAATTAACATGCTGTGATGAACCAGAGAGAGAAATAAACCTGCAGCACACCAACTCCACAGACTCTGGGTATCCTTACTTAGACAGAGTGACTATGTTTCATTTGTCTTGATAATATCACCCAGGAGATCAACCATTGCTACTACAGTTCACCAATCAGATGTTCATGGAACAGTAGCCAGGAAAATCTAAAAGGCTCTTGACAGTCAGGTTGATTGTTGCTGAAAGGAGCCTAATTAGAATGAGCAACTAAATTATAGTCTGTAGAAACCAAACTAGTCATTCTTGGCCTGAACTTATTGAATCAGACCTGGAGAGAAAAAAAAACAAACGAACAAAAAAAAAAAACAAAAAAAAAAAAAACGCTCTGGTCATGAACTGGCCAACTCCGATCCTACCCTACAATGAAGCATCTTTATCTGTGGCATGATGTGGACGACCAGTCTGCATACAGGGTAAGATGACAGCAGCTAGATATAGAGAGATTGCTTAGGCAATAATTCATTTCCCACCGAAACAATGGCGCAATAAAAGTGGCTATTCTGCGCTAGAGGGGGCAGGTTTATGTTGGTGGAAAAACTATTTTGAGTTGCCGTTCTCTGTACTTAACAACTCTTTCTGCATTTTCAAATTATATGTGTAAAGGCCAACTGAATGTAGTTAGCATTCAGTCAACTTAGGCTACGTTCACACTGCAGCTTCAAGTGACCTAATTCCAACCTGTTTGTGTTCTCCAGTGTGAACAGCAAGCGACCTGAAAGTGTCCCGCATGCGCAGTAGAGGGCGCAATATCACAAATAGAGAGCGTGCTCAGTGTTTTGCCAACCGTCATAAAGAAGAAGTAGAGCTCAGTGTTTGCGGAAGTAAACATAGATGCTAACGGTGGAACATAGCTTATGATTTTAAAGTTGTTGTCCGAGCGGAGCCAGTACAGTAACAACCTAATCACCATTACAGTCCATTACAGCTTTTCTTCTCGTTTGGGCGTATCAGGACGCAGAATAGTGACGTTTGTCGAGTATCAATGACGTTCATTTGGACGAATGCGCCCTGGACGGTGGGTATCAGATATCGTAGTCTGGGTCGGATTCGAAAAAAATCCGACCCCTGTTGTTCAGACTGTCATGAAAATATCAGAAACAGGTCGCATTAAGGCAAACAAAAAAAACAAAAAAAACCCCCAAAAAAAACGGAATTAGGTCACTTCAGGCTGCAGTGTGAACGCTGATGATGAGATGATTGATGATTTATTAAAGCCATCCCTGTTTCTCGTCAACCACGGTAAGATCTAAAAAAAATTACAATCGTTTTCATCATTTGTGACGTAGTTCGCTAAAATTCATTTCATTAATCATTAATTAAGCAATCACAGAATTAAAATACTTAAACTTCAACTGCTGTACTGTTACCATGGATACCTCATAAAGAACGTTGACAAAATAAAAGCACAGAACTTTAACGGCATTCACAATAAACAAAGTAACTACATTCGAAGTGATCAACAACAGAGGCATGAAACTCACACCCTAAAGCCGATCAAAATACAGGCCCCTTCAAAAACGAGTTGGGCATAATTTTTTTTTCCCCATTTGAAGTCTTGTATTTTATAAGTCCATAACTAAACCATATTTATACACCTGCACATTGAAAACCCCGGACAAGGGGTGCACCTGTAATGCACCCCTTGTCCGAGTGCATTACAGGTGCACCCGGACCTGTATGTTTACACTCAGAGATGTAAACATATCTGAGTTTACACCTCAGATATACCTATCTGAGGTGACATGTTTTCACCTCAGAAAACATATCTTTGTAAAACAGGTGTTTTCACCACACCAATGGGGAACCTATGTAGATCTATTTTTGACTAAGTCTGTGCAAAACGTGAGAAAACTGAAGAGGTGTGAATGATTTTAGTTGACTCTTTATATGGGGACAAAAAGCAACCATGTGGGAGTGCAAGAGACTGTGGATTTAAATGTAAAGGTGTAGGATAAATATTAAGCATGGATTATGGAATTAGATTTAAATTCAGATTTCTTAGGAAAATGTATATTTTCTTGTGAATCAGTAGGCTACTATTTGACGATGACGTTTGATATTATCTTTGTTAGTATTTTACTCTTCAGCTTTCAAAACAACAACACCAAGAAGCACAAAAAAACGAACTGAGACCTGTTGTTTCCTGTTGTGATTGTCTGCATTTGCTCTCCCACTGTCTTGTCAACTTTGTGCCTTTCTTTTTTGTGTTTTCCCTTTATTTTTTTAACTTTTAATCACCCCTTTTTGTTTGTTTTTGGCACATTTTCTGCTATGCGAAGGCAGGAAATCTTTAATGTCTTGAACAGACTTTTAACAAAGAAAAACCCTGCGTTTAACTGTCCTTTCTGTGCACTCTGGGTTTTGAAGAAGACAGAAAACAATACGGGTCGCACTGTGCACACAGTTCACACAGTGAGCATGTCATGTGAAAACTAAAAAAAAAAACAACAACTAGAAAGCGGTCAACGCTCTCAGACCCTGTGGTTTCTATCTCTTTTTTTTTTTTTTTTAAGTGTGAAAAATGAAGTAAGCTCAGAAAAGTACAATGCACTTCTTGTTTTGAAGCACACATTTTGAAATTGAGCAGGTATCCACAGCTTGAGTCGCAACAGTACTTTGTGGTCTCTTGGCATTTGATTAAAATGACTATTTCTTCATAGAAACTGCAGAAAGACACCTGTGAGAAAAGTGTCTGAGTTGATTTCTCAAACAGACTTCTCTGTAATGCATCTAGAGTTAATCCGAATTACATGCGTGCAAATCTGCAAAAGGGAATTAAATAAAAAAAATAATAAAATAGAATAATTTGGATATTGTCGTTATCGGTTTATGATGATTAAATAACTAGCAAAGAAATATGACCTGATTTGTAGCTTTCGTGCGATATGAAACCAGATGTTTCCACTTTGATGGTTTTACGTATCGTGTGCTTTGACTGTCAGGACCGCCGAGTGTTTGAAAGCACGTTAAATCGCAAGGTTGTGTGAAAGTCTTTCTTGTATAATTAAAACTTGAGATTTATTGTCACTACAAAGCTCATTATATATGTTTACAATGTGTCAATTTCTATTATTTTCAAATCATGTTTAAACAGCAGCTGATAGATTTGTTTAAGCTTAAGAAGAAGTGGATGAGCAGTACTGCAGCAGTAAAAATATGTATGACAAAATTAGATTTTATTTAAAGAAAAATACAAATCAAACCATTCATCAAATGTAGTTAACATATGTAAACTATGGATTACTGGAGCTTTGTCAGTTTCACTGCAATTTAACAAAAAGTGTTTATCTGGAAAAACTTGCAGCTAATTGTAAAAAACAGTTTTTTTCCTGACACATTTATTTCCCGCATTAAAAAAAAAAAACTTCAAAAAACACAACAAAAGATGAATCAGAAAAGTACAAATCTTGAAAGTTTTACAAAAAACATAAAAATGCTAATAATTCAAAGCTAATGTTATGTTTAAGAACTAATGTTAGGTTAATGCTAAAATAATAATGCAACATGCAAAAAATAAGCAGCCAAGTTATGCACTGCCATCCAGCATAAGCAGTATTAACAGCATTTTCTTAGAAGAGGAAGACAAAAAAAAAGAAAAGAAAAGAAAAAAAAAACAATTGTACAATTAAACATAAAACAAATATTTCAGAAACAAACAAAAAAAAAAGATGAATTATTTAATGTTCTACCGTAATACATCAGGGCTCTGCAGGAGAAAATTAGCAGACTAAAATTTTTACAAAAAAAATGAATAAAATTGTGTGTGATTGTCTGATAGATTTTAACTGAAGTATAAAACAATGACGTCACCTCTTCTGGACTTTCAGAAGGTAATGAATGACTTGCTCTCCTCCTGCAGGGACATCTGAATCTGCGTTCGCCCACCATTTGTCGCATAGGTCTCAGAAGTGCCGGGGTTGGTGATAGAAGCCGAGGAGTTGAAGCTCTGCAGCATCTTTGTCTTCCCGGCGCAGCTCTGGAACAGGAACTTCGCCCGTCGCCTGAAGTGGTGGTCCAAGAAGAAGTAGATGGCCGAGTTCACGCAGCTGTTGAGAAAAGCCAGGCAGGAGGAGACGAGGAATCCGTTGTGCAGCCATGCTTTATGTCTCAGTTCGCCTTCTGAGAGATAGGAAATGATTTTGATGGACTTGAAGGTGTTGTAGGGCAGCCAGGACGCCACGAACGCCACGATGATGCAGAGGACCATCTTCAGTGAGTGTCTGCGGCGACCCTCGGCTCGGGCGTTCCCAGCAGCGGCGCAGTGCCTGTTGAGGTGCATGATAATGGTTCCGTAGCAGACCATGATGATCAGCACCGGGAAGATGAACGTGAGGAACACCATGCCCAGATTCATGCCGATCAGGATCGCCAACTTCTCATCTTCCTGGCAAGACTGACCGTCTACAGATGGCGCCACTTTTCGGTAGATCAGAGAGGGAACGCCAAGGATGCCAGAGATGATCCAGAGGGCAGCACAAGTGATGCGAATGCACTTACTACTCCTGAGGTACCTGGAATCCATCATCTTCACTATTGCCAGGTAGCGGTCAATGCTCATGCAGGTGAGAAAGAAGATGTTGGAGAAGCGGTTGACAGAGATGATGTAGCTGCTCAGCTTGCACAGGAACTCGCTGGCAAACCCAAAGTCCCAGCCGTTCGTCTGGCTGGAAGAGATGGCCCACAGAGGCAGCGTGAGGACGAAGACCAGGTCAGCCATGGCCAGGTTCAAGACGAAGATGTCCACCAGGCGACCCGCTCTTTTGCCTTTGCTCCCCACCACCACGATCACAAAGATGTTGCCCCAGAATCCAGTGAAGAATATCAGGTAATACATGATGGGCAGAAAAATGTGGGAGCCGGGCAGGTCTGAGAAGTCACCGCTAAGGTCATAGGTCTCATTGTCAGTAAAGTTAGACTCATTCTCATAGCTATAATAACTGTAAGCTTCGTCCCCCATGCTGAGAGTTGATGGAGAGGTTGTGCTCTGCATCGAGGCGACTGATCTAACCCTCTGAACACACTCCCACTCGATATTACGAGTACAAACCACAGAGAGAGAGAAACAAAAAACAAGATCCTATTTCAGTTCTCTTCCTCTCTTAGCACCACAACGGTCTTCCTTTATCTGTCTGACTTGACTTCCCCTTATACCTTTTTCTCATGTAAATGAAAATACAATGCACTGAAAGTCCAAACATGTAGTTTGGAACTTGAGAAGCATCACTGACAGACCATGAGGAAGCTATGACAAATGTTTTGTCTTAAAAGAAAAACAAACTATTTTTTTTTCATGTACATTTTTGAGAATGTCCTCGGACGTCCATGCGCCTGTGGACTGTCAACAAGTCTGTGGTCAGGTGGCTTGCCATCATTTCACTTAAAAATATCTTAATATCTGCCCACTAACGTTTCCAGTTTGATGTCTCCTGCATCTATCTGACCAGTAGGGGGCAGATAAGCTTTACTTCTGTTTGCTTTTAAACTCTTCTTCACTCTAATACATTCAAACCTTTAAAATCATTGTGGCAAAATCTTAACATTCATTTTTTGGAACCATTTGTAAGACAAAAGTTTGCATTATTTATAAGCAACATGTCGACACTTTGCGGGGGAACAAGTTGCATGTAAGTTGATCTCTTAAATCACCTGAAAATGCTGTTCAGTAATCCGCTAAAACTGTGAAGTGAAAATGCACTTCCACAGATGTCCTAGTTAAACCCGACAGGCTGGCTGCGGATGAAATGTCATCAGCGCTACATGTTTTCGTTTTTTAACTAAGCTGCTTCTGCTGCAGGGAGTTCAGTTTCATGACAAAGCTTTGAGGCAGCAGAACGAGGTTGAGTTGTTGGTTTCATAAAAGTCATTGTGTTGTTTAAATATAAATAAAGAACTGTGAGACATTCTTAAAGCAGCTGAACTCATGTTTTAAATGATCAGCCTATTTATTTTAATATTGTGTAATTAGTAATAAGGGATCAATCTCAGCTCTACTGGCTCTTTACAAATATTCATGTCTTTCGAGCTTTTTCGCATTTTGATTCATTAAAGCTGCAACCCACAAAAAATGTTTAATTTATTTTCATCCCGAAATAAACTCAACTGCCTTTAGAAGCCATCTTATTAATAAATATTTTTGTTCTGTTTGAAACCTGCTAGAGGCTGCAAAAGACTTGAAACTGAGGAGGAGATTCACTTTCCAGCAGGACAAAAACCATAAACATACAAGCAGACGTAAAAAATGACTCTTTGGTTCAGATCGATGCATAAGTCATGTGTTAAGAGCGTAAAATCTGCTGTAGGACTTGAAAAATGTTTTTCATAGATCCTATCTAACCATTCTGACCAACTCTGAGCTGTTTTGCAAAGCAGAAAGGGCAGAAATGTCAGTGTTTAGAGGTACAAAGCTGGTAGAAAGTAGAAACACGGCTCGGGATGCATGCCACAGTTTCAGATGTTTATCTGAGAAAATATATATATATATATATATATATATATATATATATATATATATATATATATAAACATTTTATTTTATTTCCTAGGTATTGGTTTGTCACTAATGATGTTGAATTCTGTGGTTACAGCATGACAACATGTGTAAGAAATCAAGATAAGCTGTTTTGGCACTTTTGCAAGTTACCGGATTCAGATGTGCAAGAGTAAAGGTCAATGACCGTTCAAAAACAAGTGGCTTTACAATGCCGAACATTGTTTGTTAATCTCATTTCACCATTATTTTAGTTAGGATTTAATAAAAGCAGCATCTAATCGTCTGATTTGAGCTGACTGTCTTAAAGAGTGCAATTGTCAATATGAAAAATGCTTTTATTAGTTCCAGGTTTATGAAATTGTTGTTGTTTTTAGTGGTTATTGGTGGTGTTTTAATTTGTAAAAAATGTATGGGTGATTTCTTCTAGATGCCAAAGACATGTCTCCATCTCAACGATGATATACAAGGAGTTTCACTGTTTGCATTTTGCATTTGCTCAAATATGTAACTCTAAATAATCTCACCAGTGCAGGTGTGAGCCTCTTATATTAATTCGACTTGTTCGTCTCGCAGCTCAGATAAACCATGAGCAAAACAACTTTTCAAACCTAAATGCCTGACGAATTTTATTTGAACCCTCCGGGTTTAAAACCTAAAGTTCTTGCAAGTTTTCCCATCAGTTCTGGATACGCACGCCGTCATTGCTTGCCACAGCTCAGCGTGTAGTCAGCAGTTTTGGTCTCGTAATATCACAAAAGCTTGTAAACACATTTAACTCCGTGACAAAGCAACATGCGTCATCATAAAAAAAAAAAATTGCGTTACAAAACACCGCATGTGATTAAAAGAACAGAAACTTAAGTGCAGTTTCTGTATGAGTCGCCTGGCATTGCCCGTCAAAACCGACATGACTGGTGGTGGTGTGAGTGATCATGTAACTCCCCGCCTCACGCTGAACCCATTTGGCCGTGTTTGGTTGAAGGTTTGTGGCAGAGACGGAGCAGAGGAAGCCGCTGCACCTGTGCTCGCTAACAAAGGAGTTAGGTGAGCTCTCCAAAGCAAGGTCGAGCTCAAGAGAGATGACCTTTGTGCTGCTGCTTGTTGTTGCTTTACTGCGGTTGGGGAAAGTGAGGTCGGGGGACAGAGCACGTCTTACAAGAGAGCAGCTTATTGTTCTGAGGAGGAAAGCACTTAAAATGAATGACCTCCCCCCACCCCCATGGGATCCTCACTGCGCGTTATTTAAACACTCCTCGGCTTTGAAGTGTCAAGGTGATGTGCGGATATACTCATCACGGCAGAAAGTCCTGCCAGGCCCGTCATTGTTCGGCTTGACCAGGTTTGCCCTCAGCTGTACTTTCTACCCGAAAAGGTTTCATTATTTCTGCGGCATTCTTGCTGCTCTGTCAGTGGAACGCTGCATTCCTCTCCTCGAATAAGTGCTGTCTCACTCCAGTTGAGCAGAGTAAATGTGAGAGCCGGTGAATGGAGCAGCCTCAATGGGAGAAAATAAACAATTGCATTGGTGCACGGGTGAAGCAGGGAAGGTGGCGAGGAGCAAGGGGGGGAGGAAGGGAGGAAGGCCTTCCCAATGTGCAAGATTCCCATGGATACTCTTTCTGTTTGGAGGAGGATCTCCTAAAGATGATTTTACTCTCGCGTTGATTTTTTTTTTTTTTTGAGCAAATGAAGAGCGGGTTTGCATTTTAAACGCATACCGTGCCTTGCAAAAGTATTCACATCCCTTGGACTTTGCACAATTTGGATTTTAAGTGATGCACTAGTATGAGTGGTGTGTAACTGAGAAGTGGAAATTAAGTTATACAAGGTTTTCAAAAAACTCTAAAGTTTGGTTTGCATTTGTGCTCAGCCTCCGCGGGCCAGTATTTTACTTTTTGTGGAACTTTTTGTTGCAGTTTCCTTTGTTTTTGCAGTTTTTATTTTAGGATTTGAACTTCTAGAGAAATATGTTATTATATATGAATATATTTTTGCTCATTCTGTTTGCAAAAAGAAGCTCAAGTTGAGCCAGACTGGATGGAGAGTTTCTGTGAATAGCCATGTTCAACTATTTTCTGTTCTCTGTTGGGTTTAATCCGGACTTTAAATGGGCCATTCTCGCTCATATGCTTTGGGCAACACTTTACTTGAAGAGGTGTGCATAAGACTGGCACAACACTGTAATAAACATGACATAACACCTGTTATGAACATGAAGGAGTCTTTATGAATGTTTATGACTGTTCTCATGAAGTGTCATTCAGTAAATAATGACATCTTTAGTGCAAAGTTGACACTTTTAATGGAAGTTTTAGTACAACTTTGCATTTAATGTGATTCAGGGTCAACCTTAAACCTGAATGTTTAAGGTCGTCCTAGTGGAGAGTCAAACTTTCCCCATTTTCAAGCCTCCGATGGACTTATTTTAGGATTACCTTGTACTTCGCTCCATCCAGATGAAAATAAGCATCTCCACTGCATAATGCAGCCACCGTCATGTTTCACAGTGGGTATAATGTCTGATTAAGGTGAAATGCATTTAATTTGATGTTTTTTGAACAAGCTAAAAAGTTTAATTCTGGTTTTATCTGAGCACCTTCATTTGCTTGGATTGTGGATATCCGAGGGTTTTCTTTCAGCTATAGCTTTTTTCTATAATGATCCGAGTTTAAGCGTGAACAAACGGATAATTTCACTATCAGCAGACTTCAGAGGTACCACAGGTTTGCTGGTTGTTTCGCAGGTTAACGCTCTCCTTGCTCAGCCCGTCAGGTTAAGTGAACGGCCGTGCAGGTTTCCAGTGGTGCCACACTCTTTCCATTTCTAAACTATCAGTTAAATAAAACCCCAAGACGAGCTCAGATGATGTTTCGTAACTAAACGCTGCTCAACCTTTTCGTCGTGATGCTGTTTGTTCTCCAGTAAATCTCCAGTAAAGATGCTCAAGTGTACGCATAAAATTTCAATGAAATACACTGAAATTTGTGGTTGCAACGTAGAAATATGTTTACATGGCCTTCTATTCGACATCCGCCCACCAAAGCACAAACTGTTTTACACTCATTATGTGCAAAGATGAAGAAAATGACCTCACCGAGTGGCTCTGAAGCATGTCTTGTTTAACGAGGCTAAACGAATCAAAAGTTGAGCTGACACAAATAAAACTGCACATGATGCGCTCTCCGTTCTGTTTCATCTCTGGTGGTTGGAGGTGTTTACCCGCCACTCGCCCTTTGTTCAGAGTTTGTTACAGCTGTGAAGAAAAGATTTTTTCCCTAAAGCGTCAAAGTGAAAAGTTCTGCTTCATTTAGACACAAACTAAGTGAAAGCAAGAACCGTTCAAGTAAAATGGATTACACAGAATTTAATGGGATGGGTGGAGAAAAGAAAAAAAAAACATTACACCGTGTGATTCCTGCCTAATGCATAAGAAGCAAGAAATAGTAGCGGCCGTGTCACAACAGCTCCCAGGTGTTTGACCCTCATTTGTCATCATTACGTGGGGTGAATGACCCACACCGGCCACTGCAGGAGGCATGAACTACTGCTGAACAAAACCCTGGTTTTTACTCACACTGGCAACATCACATCCAGGTGTTGCACCTTTGAAGGAATAACATCACCAAGAAATGCTTAGCATGGAGATGTTTTAAATGCAGCTCATGGAGCTTTATTCACTATAGTCCACTTAAAACTTCCTACATGATGCGAAGGCAACTGCAGTTTGCTGTTGTCACCGATAACCATGACTTTCTAATTGATATGTTGCAACGCTGCAGCATCGACTGGATTAGAAACTATTTCTTTAGAAGACAGGAGTATTTAAATGATCAAAATTAATCTTGTAAATTCATTAAACATGGAGGTTCAGTAACCTCTACTTTAGGACACTTCTACTGAGATTGTATGTAAATAACTTTGCTAATTCCTCATCTGCAAATAATTACAAAAAGATGACAAAAAACAATTGCCTAAAATATGACAAATTAACTTGAATAATTAAATAAAATGCTGATTAAAATGGAATATAACTTTTGAAAGGGGAAGGTTGATTTAAATACATATCTTAGTGTAATGACAAAAGCAAAAAGTATATACAGAAAAAATCTTACAGCTTCATATCTGAAGAAAATTGAATGAGAAACTAGCATCAGCTAAAGTAAGCTAAGCTAACAGAAAGTCAACATTAAAAATCAGTATTTTCAAGTAACTATGTTACCTTTAGTTGTGATAAAAATGTTATATATGTCAAAAACAACGTAAAAGAAGTTTGACTTTTCATCACACCGTATGAAGGCGTCTGCAAATGGCTGCTACAGAAAACTGAAGGACTTTTCAAACACGCATGAATGAGTCAAAGCAAATCTCCAGGTATGTTTTTGATGAAGGAGTGACATTATTACATGATATAAAGCTCAAAAAAGTCGATTTTATAAAATACCTCCCACCCACTTTAAGCTATAGCAGAACAAATCAGAGAATTATGATGTTGAACTTGACATTTGTATGATCTGTGGCAGCAATATGGGTTTTCTGTGAGACAGACAAATCTGTGCATTGTGGAAAAATGAATTTCACCAAGAACGGTTAAAGGTGGAAATCTCTGCCAAGTGTCTTGTACAAGATCAGAGAAAAACAAACAAACTGTAAGACAGTCATTCACATTAAAGTAAAAGCTTTGACAGACACAGTGAACACGAGTTCTATACTCCAAAGGCAAAAGAAATGCAAAAATATTTCCAAGACAAACTCTGAGAACTTGACTTCTGCTTATTTGTCTTGCAGTAAGAAATCTCTGGAAAGTGACCTTCAGAAAAGCATCTCAATCAAGCCTCTTCCACACAAAGTCCACAAGCATGATGGGAAATAAAGACATGACCGTAAGCTCAACACAGTCATACCGACTTTTTCGTCACATCCTGCATGAAAAACCTCAGATTTACTGAAATCGATAGAGCAAAAAGTCTATTTGTCCGATTTATTCAAGCATGCAAACAAGTCTCCTTCAATCAGGCAGTCATTTTAAATGCAAGACAGCATCAGCCAAAAAAATATTTGCAGTAGATAGGTACATAGTGTGGCTAAAAAGTACAGGAAATGAGGGGAATTTGCTCACACGGCAGGAAATTACAAGAAATCACAATCTAAAATGTCGTTTGCTTGTGTCGAGCAGAAAAATGTAAATGTCGCACACCTGACTGACATGTGGCATCCTGACCTATTTAATTCACTACATGAAGAAATTACATTTGTTTTATTCGATTGTAATCTGGCTGTGTGTTGATGAGTTTTTATATTATCGCGTCTTTTTGCATCAAAGTTTTCCACAGAGCCTTATTTATTTTACTAGTTAGAAATTACCCTTAAAATCTGAATGTAGAAATTTTTGGAGGCGACAGAAACTGAGAAACACTCTTTGCTCTCTTTTCCATACCCGCAAGACTGAACCGGACTTGAAACAGACAGAACTGCTTGAGTCAAAACACGTCTCAATCAATAGCGGCTTATCTTGCCATCTCAGAGCATTTAGTAGGCACAAGGCCAAACCAGAAAGAGAGGATGTGTGTTTTCTGTGAAGTCATATCCACACGCCAAGAGAGAAAGAAAGAAAATAAAAAGAAATCATCATCCGCTTTCAGTTGTGGCACCAGATATCTGATGAACTCTGTTACTTAATTCTAACTTGTATCTCTTGTCCTTTTATTTACTTAAAGTCTCCGTTTTCTGTAGTGTTGCACATATTTTAAAAGTTTCTCAGGTAGTGGAAAACAAGATTATAATTCATCTACCGAAATAGAAAAGTTGTAAATATCAAATGTCTGGGGATGCAAGGACTTTTTCAGCAGAGTTTACTGGGCTGTTATATTGGTTACAATAATATGATTGAAATAAAATAAACTCATTGCTCAGTTAATTCATTCATTCTGTTTTATTTACTCCCAAACCAGTTTTGTCCTGCTGGATCACACATTTTTATCCAAATGTTAACAGCCTATCAGTCGTTATTTCACTTATTCATCGCACTAGAAACGCTTCCAGTGAGCAGCCCCTCAGCATGATGCTGCCTCCTCTTGATAGTCTCTGGATTTGGTTTTGATTTTGTGCCTCCATCGAGCTCAGCTTCAGCACAGAGTCGGTGCAGCAACCATCTCCAACTTCACCTCAAATACAGCCCAAAGGTCCTAAATGCAGATCCAAGAAACGATAAAGCAGCTAACGTCAACCTCCGAACACGAAGCAATAAAAAACAACAAAACAATCAGGAAGCATTTCATGCCAGAAGCTTGTTGATGGGAAATACTGAGATTTCTCTACAACTTAAGGCACATTTAACCAAATATTACAAAATATTAGAAATGAATGAATAAAGACGTAAAATAAATTCAAATGTTTGCACGCGGTTCTTGCTTCAAATGTTTGTTGTATGATTTCTTTTCTATCTCTCTTGTATTTGAAATTTAACCTTTGTATCATGTTTTTTTTGTTTGTTTGTTTTGTGGATGCTGAGGATGGTCATAAAATGTCTTTGTTCCTGTTAGATCTGTCACAAACAAACAAAACACAGGTTTTGAAATATGACCAAAGTGCTGCCACTTTCTGGTTGCAGCAACTCGTCACAGACACATGTGGCGTAAGAAAACGAAAAATGCTATTTGGAAAAACTGCAAGAGTTTCTAACATCCTCCAGAGTTTTTTTTTTTTTTTTTTTTTTTTTTTCCCTAAAAATTTTGCCATTTATGCCAGTAAATTCAGACACAAATGTGAGCTATAATATTCTCCGTGTAGGTTGTTGCAGCTGGTTACTATTACTTTACATAAACACCAGTTCATGATGTGAACATTTTATTCCCCGTAGTTAAAGCTACCATTTGTTTCAGCCTTTGCTGCAGTTGCTGTATGTAAAGATTTCTGAATTGGCGTCATGAAGAAATTATAAATCAAAGGTCTGCTTGGAGATAGTTGATGTTTTCACTAATAGATAGTGGCAGCTTCTCATTCTCGTTCTGAAAGATAATGATGTGGAGATTATGGACATTTGTAGCAGCTCACGAAGGCACCAGTTGGTTGACAGATACACTTGTCTTACTGCAGCGACTGCATCACCCAGGGGAAAGGCTTTGCTAGCAGATGGTTGCCTCAGCGGGCCAAGTTGAATGTCATTTAACAGTAAATGATCTTCTCAGTATGGGGCCAAAACACCCTAGCTGTTGTTGTAAAGACACACTCACGCACACACACGCACGCACACACGCACACGCACGCACACACACACACACACACACACACACACACACACAAAACCAAAAAACAGAAGAAAGGCTGAGTTGTAACTAACTGTAAAGAAAGGAGATCTCATCGATCTTTAGCTCCAAAGTTGCAGGAGAGCATCTGCTGCCCAGCAGATTAGGAGGAAGGTGATCCGTTCCCCGGGTGACTCCAGCCAGAGGACAGTCTCAGCTGTGTCCACAAAATGGAGGACAGGATCTCCTGGGAAAGAAGAGATATGGCCTGGCTCCTTCTCAGGTCAGTTAATGTGCTTTTTTTTTTTTTTTTCCTTTTTCACAAGTTAGAGTTGTGATCGTGATAAACTAGCTTCACTTCCTTCCTTAAACGCAAGGATAATGACGGTGCATGAGGCCCTCAGAGACATGTCCTTCAGATTTGGATCTGGTTTTTCATTATCGTGCGTGAGAACCTGTTTGCGGTGTTTTGTGACACGGGGCTCGCCACACGGCTCAGCCGCTCACAGAGCAGAAGGCCGGACCCTCACCCTCAGCAACGGGAGGCAATCAGTGGGAACATGCATTTGCATGCGAGCTGACCATGAAAACATGCGCTTCTACATGGGCAGAGGGCAGGCGCATGTCCAGCATGTTGATTTTGGAGAATTGTTTTTTGAGAAGAAGAAGAAGAAGAAGAAGAAGAAAAGGGCGGATTCAGAGGTGGAGTTGATGAATGTGTTGATGGTGGCATTTTGATAGGGGTAATTTTGTCCTGACAGGGCCCAGGCTCTCTCATGAATCAAAATGTGTCAGGCAGGCGCTGGAGATGGAGGGCCGCTCATTGTGGCTCTGACACCCGTGTGAGGGGCCGAGGCTGCTGGGGGTCAAGTGTGACACCTCATTTGGACGATGTTGATTTAGTGTGGCCGTGGCGCAACAGACCTCCTCCCCTGGGGTACGGAAAGGCTTTCTTAGCTAAGGGGGGTGGGTAGCCCCCAGCGCCGGGTGCAGAGCAAGGGGGATACTGCTCTTCATCTGCACGGCGGTCATGTGACAGCCTGCAAATCATGCGCCTACGATCCGAACACGGCGCCGCCCCGTCAGAACCCCGCTTGACGTTTTTCTCCTCACGTTTTTTTTTTTTAAACCGCTAAGGAGCCATGAGTAACTCTTTGAGAAATATCTGTAAAGGACTTGTGTTTTCGTTAAAGGCGCTCCGATTGGGTCAGTCCTCCCCCTCGATGACCTCTCTGCCCCTGACAGAATAATTCTGACCTTTCACCTTTGATCTTTCAATTTAAAATTGTTTTCCATAATGTCAAGATTGCTTCTGACAAGCTGCAATTGGACTCAAAGCCTGAAAGCAAAGTGCTACTTAAAGAACAAAGATTTTTGTGGTTTAAAGGCATAGAGTTGTTTTGTTTCCTCCATTCCATGCATGGTTTCAGATTATTTGCATCTCTCGTGTGGTTAGGGTGTTCAGACATGGTTTTCTTACCTAAACTTAATATTTTATATATTACTTTTCCAACTTGCTCTTTCTCTGTTTGAGGATGCTATAGTGATAAATGCTGAGCTTAACACTACAAACTACTTCAGGCCTTGATTTAGGTTAAAAAGATGTTTTCTGAGAGTAAAAATACCCACCAGGTTCTGTTTCCTTTATGCAAACTTAAACAATCTGCAATCAAAACCATATAAGGGCTGATTTCTAAACTGGAAAAGTGGGTGGGATTGTCTGGTAGTGTGCAAGATTGGGAGGGTCAACTTTGTCTCATACTTTGTCTCATCAGACCAAAAAAAGAAATCATCTGAGAGGTTCCTCAAGGCTGCATTCTTAGTTCTCTTTTATTTGCTCACTCTTGCTTGGGTCATGGAGCCACGTGGAGAATCTTTGATAATCAAATCACTTTCCCAATAACGTGTAATTATTTCCGTGTCACTACATGACATGCCATTTTCTGTCCAAAAACGCAAGTTCACACACTCAGACCTAAATCCAGTATCTACACAAAGTTTACTACTATTTTACTGAAGTAAATATTTAAAACATTATCAGAATAAAGGATTTTCTGTCAAAACAAGACTTAGAAGAAACAGATTTTTTACTAAAGTGAAATTACCGTAATGTAATCAGTCGGCTAAAGCTGTTCCCAGAGTCCTGATAAATGAAACCCATCATATCACACCTGTCTTTAAATTCCTATATTAGCTTGTTATTTGTAAGAAAAATAGATTTAAAACCGTTTTACAAGGAGGCAGGATTTAGTCCTCTGGATTAAAGTTATGCTCAGTTCGCTCCTTTAAATTAGGATTGAAAATATTGTTTGATGCAGCATAGAACAATTAATTGATTTTTATGTTTTTCTTATTTGTTTTAAATGTGCATTTTAACATTACTATATATATATATATATATATATATATATATATATATATATTTTTTTTTTTTTTTTTTTTTTTTTTTTTTTTTTTTTTTTTTTTTCTTTTTTTTTTTTCTTTACCTCAGTTCCTATATTTTCCTGCAATGCACGTGTTGATGCAGCTACACAAATAAATGAGTTTGGCCAGTTTTTAAACCCTCAGTTTATAAATAGGTCCTAATTAATTAGAATTGAATGTATTTGATATAATGAGAAAAGGAAACATTTTAAATTGACATCGGTTGGTAGCGTGAAGAGGTAAGACTGACCAAACACGGAAAGCTGAGGAGAAATCTTACCTCGGTCCTGTAGCTGCACTGCCCCCGCCTGGCCATGTCGTGAAACTGCAGTTGAACCCAAGTTTGCCTTTTACATTTGCATCTGAAAAGGTCTCTTCCTGCTACTGTATGCAACATATTTTAAACACACTAAAAAATGCATGTGGAGAACAAGACATACATGATTCAAAATGCTTAACTGGAGCTGCATGATGTGCAAATCAGTCAAAAACATCCAGGCAGATCAGCGGGTTTCGCTCATGCAGTCCTCTCTCTGGATTTCCATCAGTTTTAATTACACCATACAGCCAAGCAGAGCTGCATCTCAATGGGAGAGAGTGCATTGAGAAAATGAACATCTGTCTCCAAATGCTTGGATGTGATTACACACGGCTCAGAGGCGTCAACCAAATGTCGTAGCTTGTCACTACGCAGTTTTCCCACAGAAAAGACATTAAGGGAACCTCTTTTCACGCACAGCTAAATTTAAAACAATGGCACACAATGGACAAAATTAGAATATCACTGAATGCATGAATAATGACTTAGCCTTCAATTACTGCTTGTGTATTTACTATTTAGAAAGCAAAAAAGAAATATTTTAGGGTATTTATGCAAGGAATCTTGTGGAAAACATTGAAATTTAAAACAGAATTGAAAATGAACATGACCTTTTCTTTTTTTTATTGTTTACACACACACACCCACACACACACGCGCACACCAATGTGTAGAGGACCATCTGTCTTCTCCGATGATGCAGATCTGTGAATACAATAAGGGTTTAGTGATGTTTCATAGGTTTTCTACTGAGGGTTTCACACAAAAAAATGTAGATTTATGCATCTCATTTCGACTCTGTTGTGTAAAAAACAAAAAAAAACAAAAAAAAAACATTTCATAAGTTGCAGAAAATTATATTTGTCACCCATTTGCTGATGCATCCCTTTTTTTTTGCAGAGAATGAATGATTTATGAATGCTAGCATAGCTGATGTCACAGTCCACTTTTGTTGCCTTTTGAGATTTTACTCATTAGTCTGAATAATAACTGTCACTAATTCAAGCTGTTCTCAAATGGCTTTTTGAATAGAAAGAGAGGGAGAGAGCGCGAGCGAGAGAGAGGCAGCAATAGAGAAGAAGAAGAGAGGCCTGAGAGATTAACTCCAGTGAGCTCACTCTGAGAGGCCCAGGAACGGCTGAATATTGTTCTAGTGGTGGGGAGCTGGGGCTGTGGGGAGCTTGGTGGTGGTCGTGGTGGTGGTGGTGATGGTGGTGTGGAAGAAAAAAAAAAAAATCCCTATGCAACCAGAGAAATGAACTTGATGCTCTCAAGGGAGGAGGAGTGGGGGGCGGGGGGACGATCGCAATTCCTTGCTCCTGACAATCAAAATTAGACTGGCCAGCACTGTGTCAACACTCGCCTCAGTTAAGGCATGACAGGAGAGGGAGGGAGGACGCCCTCCGTGGGTGTTTGAGAGTTTGCCATGTGAACTATGGAGACCCCACAGAGCCTTTCACTGACTGCTCAAGTCGCTCAAAGAAACGCACAAGCGCTTCTCATTGGCTGGCGCTGCAGCCGATGGCATCTCCTTCCTGAGATACGTGTCGGCTGCATCATTTAAGATCATTACTGTTTCTACAATGTACTCGTGACATTCAGTAAAAATATCCTCACCAGAGGTCATAAAGGAGGAAAGAAAATATGTTTTTTTTAGTACATTCAAGTGTTCTGAATACATAAAAATACACAGAATAAAAAAAGAGATTATGTTTAAGTGCAAGACTGAAAGAAGCCCCTCATTTCCCAGTTTGAAACAAAGAGCCTCCATCTGTTGTCATTTTCCTGCACATCAAGGCGAAGGGAAGTGAAGACTGAGCTGATCCAAGGTTGTGTTTTTTGGATGTTTGATCAGTGACCTGGATTATTTTGGTGTATCCAGCGTTACCACATTAGAGACAGAGAGCGTGCAGCTGTGTCCTCGTATGACCTTCCTGTTTTTTTTCACCAACCCCCCCCCTCCCAAAAAAATAAAAAGACATCTCAAGAGAGCAGCCGACAACTCTGTCAGCGTTTCTCATCACAGAAGCAGAGCGCTCTCATGTTATTTACGTTTTGTTTTTATTTTTAATAGTTTATGTTGTGTTATTTCTTTTACCATCAGAGTTGATTGACAAAGGTAATAATAATAATAATAATAATAATAATAATAATAATAATAATAATAATAATAATAATATGTATATTTCTTTATTTAGGAATTAAGGCTGTGAGAAAAGCTGACAACTTTTTCCAGCAGTGAGGGAGATTTAGGATTATTACCAGAAACAGTGTGGGACAAAAGCTTTTGTCTCTCTCTCCTCCTTATAATTCCTGTCGTTACTAAAAGAGAGACATTCGACTGACTTTCAAGTAATAGCACACTGCTGTGAGGAGCATTGGAAATAAGTGGACATAATGTGCAAATTGCTGTGCATTGGTTAAGGAGGGGATCGTCTCTTGAAAAGATTTGTCAGCTCACAAACTTTATTCTTTCTGTTTTTTAAAAGTGGACGTTTATGCATGTTGTTGCTTTTCAGATTTTTCATTTTGTACTTTGAAACCATTTTATAGGGAGGCAGGGTTTAGTCCTTATGTTCCTTAGCTCTGGATTAAAGTTACAGATTAGCATTAATCAGTAAAGAATGATTTAAAACAAGAGCCGACCAAAGGAACATTGAAATATACAAGATAGAGTCACTTGGCTTTTTATTATGGACTGAATTCAATTCGTTGCTAGCAAGTTGGACAATCACATGGCAGTAAATCAATGCATTTAGGCTTCCAGATAAAAATTACTTGGCAAAGTTCAAACTAAGCATAAAAGTAGGTAAAAAAGAGGATTTAAGTGACTTTGAAAATATGACCTGACAGGCTGGTCATTGTGAGTTTATCATTAAAAATACTTTAACACAAAGATATCAAGGAACTGATTTAAAAACTGCAGTTTATACAAACATGAAGAGTTTTGTCTTTTTTTTAAGATGTCAGTGCATCTGCTGTGATGTGAACAACTCTGACTTAATTAATACATGTCAAAATTGATATAAATGTTAAATTATGAAACACAGCAAACTAAAGAACTACTTTACAAGTCTAAACCCAGAAGTGGAGTAAAATATTTATCTTTCCTTTTACCATAAACAGAAGTCCATCAAGATAGCAATGCTTAATTTTTCCCTTGGGCTGATAAAAAAGTTCATTCCAACAATTTAATTCTTGAATTTGTTCGCTCAAAAAATCTGCGACCATTGAAAGTTGTTGAGACTCAGAATAAGGGAGAGAGGTCGTTGGATATAAAAGCCCAACACCAACCCACATGTGATACCAAAACAAAGTAACCAGATCACAAGCAGCTAAAATAAAGTGATGGATGGATGGAATGGCATTTCCAGGAAATCTTATTTCACCGTGATGCAGCTGACAGACAGACTGAAGCAGGCGGTGAGGTGAATCTGTTTGAATGACCTTCAGTTCAGCCTTTGGGAATGTCGGTACCATACAACTTGAATGGACCGTGTTCAGGATGTTGGTACCATGCAATGTGAATGGACCGTGTTCAGGATGTTGGTACCATGCAACGTGAATGGACCGTGTTCAGGATGTTGCTACCATGCAACGTGAATGGACTCTGTTCAGGATGTCGGTACCATGCAACGTGAATGGACCGTGTTCAGGATGTTGGTACCATGCAACGTGAATGGACCGTGTTCAGGATGTTGGTACCATGCAACGTGAATGGACCGTGTTCAGGACCTCCACTGGGGATGTGGTTGTCATGGTTGACACACCTCTTCAATGTCCGGTGAAACACAGTTGTGGGAGACTTTGGTGTTGATCCCAAATCAAAGAGAATCTGATTATCGAGGGATCACATCCTCAGCCTCACTGAAATATCTTGCAGTGCGTCTGCGGCCATCAGGTATTTTGTGGAATATGGAGTGTCTGGGTGACTTTAAATGCCTGTCCAATCCGGGTGCGTGTGTTTTTGAGGCTGCTTCAAGTTCGCGTTGCCCATTGTCACCAATCCTGTTTGTGGTGTTCATGGATTTTAATGCTTCATCATGGATGAATGGTGTCTGGTTTAACATCCTTAGGATTGCATCTTTACTTTTTACGGATGATGTGATCTTGTTCTTGATCTGGTTCACGAGTGATGACAGATAGACTTATTGGGGATTCATCTGCAGTAATGCTGGTGCTGGTCCAGTCTGTTGTGGTAAAGAAAGAGCTGAACCATAAAGCAAAGCAAAGATTTACCACACAGTCTACGCGCCAACTTTCTCCTATGACCAACAGGATCCCGGATACAAGTGGCCGAAATGAGTCTTTGAGATGGGTGCCTCACCTTGGAGGTTTTGTGGGGAAGACCCAGAACTCGTTAGAGGGACGATACGTCCCATCTGGCCTGAGAACGGGCCCCCAGGCCCAGCTTTGGGGACAGAAATGTCTGGGGTTTGCTCCTGCACCTGTTGCCCTGTGACCCGATCTTGGAAAAGCAGAACACAAAATATGGTTAGATTTTTGTTTCAAAGAATTTAAGCTGTCATGAAAGCTAAAAACATACAGTCGTGTTCATGATTCCACATTCTCTACTTCATCTGACATGAATGTGCTTCTTTTAAGTCCTTAAATGGCTGCAATTTTTTAATTTCATAAAGTAAAGCAAATGAATGAACATGTTTTAAAATGTTCTATTTTTACCAACATGTTATGTCCTTCAAGTTGGATTATAGTAATCTAAATTATTCTTCTCCAAGGATTTATAAACACACCACACAGTTTGACACTCAATCTACTTCACCCATCTGTCTTGCTAATAATCAGCCTTGACTATAATTTAGACCTGTTCCTAGTTTTGCCGGATGGTGGGAAAGGAAATCCCTGAGGGTATGGGTGGTCATCTTATTAGCGGGTATGCTTGCAGGGTCTGCCGGATGATGCAGAAACATGCCCCGGCATGGCTGCAGCTCGCACCATCTGTGGCAGAGCCAGCAATTGTCAGCTCCAGAAGCAGATGGTGTGCTGGGAGCACAAAAGAGTGACAGCTGTCATTCACGGAAGCTGCAACTGAACTTCAGAGGAGAACTGTGTGCTTCGGTCAATGCAGGTTTGCACAAAAAAAAAAAAAAAATGCATAAAGAGGCCACTGTTGCAGTATGAAACCATCTGTAGCAGCAGTACTTGAAAAGCACCAAGCTTGCTTCAAAATATGAGGATGGAAATCAAAAGTAAAGTCAGATTTTAGTTTTGTTTAATGAACAATAGAAAATATCAGTTGCACTGATGATCTACTTGTGTCTCTTGTCTCCGTTTACTTTAATGTTTTCAGCATCATTAGCTGATTTGATCTTCCTTGCACATTTAGCCACTCTCAGCAGTAACTGAGCCGGACAAAAGGTGTTGCTGATGACTGCTGTGTCCAGCAGCGTTTCCAGCAACACTGGGCATTTTATTTTATTGAACTCTGAATAAAGTTCAGAGTTCAAAGTCTCTCTGAACTTTATGGCTATATTTCTCCTAAAACTCGGCTCCCAGCGGCCTTTCATGACCTGCTTTGTAACATATTCAATATTCCTATTGTACTGTACCTCTTTTCCCTCAACAAGCATCTAAATGCAATGAAGCCAGGTCAGAGTTCATCATGTTAGCAGTGAGGAGGCTCGGGGCGATGCATTCAACCGCTAACACTTCATGTTCAACTTGTACAACCGCTCCTTATGTGCCAAAACAATAAAAGCAGCCATCAATGCCCTCCCTTGTCTATATAGGGCGAGTATGACTGATGACGTGTACGGCACATTGATGCACTTAAGGGGCAGGAGGCTGTGTGAATGTTTGTTTATGTCGAGTGAGAATTTGTCAAAAGGTTTATGTCATTGCTGGCATCAGGCTCCTCGAGCTTGTACTGGGTGGTCTTTGTTTGCATGCGTAAAGAGCTTCGCTCTCACTCTCATTTGTCCCTTATTGATTCTCTAAATTAGGTTGATGAGAGGCCCTCCTATCAGGTGGCATATTAATTGGGTCAGACTGGATCTTATATGAAATCCAAATAATGGCAAGCAGAAACTCCAACACTAAACCTTTGTCCTCTGAGCGCTCTCTTACACCAATTAGCCTCGCACTGGTTTTGCTTCCTGCCACTTCCTCCCACTGCCTGTTACTGTTGTCCAATAATAACGATGCGACTGGTGGTTTAAAGTAGTGTGCGTGCTTTTGAGTCTCTCAGCTTTGCAGAAATATGAACTTTATATTTAAAGTATGAAATGTTAATTAATTACGCTGCTTCTGGAACAAGAAGAATAAGAAGAAGAAATGTTCAACGTGTAAGGATCCACAGGACATTCAGATCTGTTAATATCAACCTTTAGTTTTCTTTTTTTTAATTAGTGAAGTGATTGAGACTCAGCCTGACTCTGGACATTGTTGGACATTGTTTTTCTTGACACTCATTTTCACTGTTGCATTGGGGATTAGGACATCACCTGTGGGGTGGCAGATCAGTGTTGATTCCCAAACTTCAAGAACTGGGACTCGCCAACTTGATACATTGATCCAAAGTACTCCAGGAAGTTCACCTCTGAATGATTTACAAACCAACAAAAAAATCAAAATGAAGGATTTGTTTTGGTCCTGCTAAAGTTAAGATTTCACTCCAATTGAGAAGTTGTGGTATGACCTCAAACAGACCCAGTACAGAGCAAAATAAAAATTTTTGAGCTTTGCATCATGTTATAATGTTATTCCCTCATCAAAAACCTACCTGGACTGTTGCTTTTATTCTTTCATGCATGTTTGAGAAATCCTTGAATCTCCGCTGGCAGCCATTTGGGGGCGTCCACACTCAGCTCCTATAGACTAGCAGCAGCAATTAGCAAACGCCTTTGTGTGTCTTCTGAGCTCATCATACAAACTACAGCTGTGATGGCGTGCTGAAGCTGGAGTGTCAGAAAGAGAAGAAGCTTCTTAAAGAGACAGAGTCCCAATTCAAGACATCAGATACGGATATGATCCAAAGTCAAATTATTTTTGATGCAGAATTTCCATAATGACTAAATATAAAAAGCCACTTGACTGTGCTACAAAATGTCACAATGTACCTGGAAAATACCCACTTTAAATAATTGATGTCTTACTTTTAGTCTAGTTTAGTTTAGTGACTATTGAATTATTTTACATCCTAATTTTACATCCTAATCAACAGGCGCAGACAGATGACAAATAAGTAGTAAAAACTGTAGTAAACAACATATTTTCATATCTGGTAAACTTTATTCTTTTGCACAATCAGCAGCTGCGTTTCCTTCGATGGTTCGGCTGCTGACTTTACGAGAGTCATCTCTCCGTATGTGGCAGTTTGTTTTCTAAAAGTCCAACTTTAATCTCTGTTACTGTGTCAGAAAGGTGTTTTAAAACTGATTACTTTCTTATAGAAACACCAGAATTTGATTCCTTATAAGAATATCAATATTTGTGTGTCTTCTGACATCAAAACATTAATAAAAAATTAACTACTTCCTCGCATTCAATTACAAAGTTGTTTTAGTTTCAACTGTTGGCTTGAGTTAAAAAAAAGAAGGAAGTCGCAAAACCACCACTTATCTGACTGTATATGTAAATATTTATATATTTCCCAAAATTACTCTACGGTTTTGTTTAACACAACAGAGTTGCTTATTACACGTGGAGTAAAGTGAATTTATCTTCTCTTTGTTTTTATTCCTACTAAAGTAAAATCTTTGCCAAATAAGCACACGATACTGAGAAGAAAAACACAACGTAATGCAACCCACTTAAGCTAAATAAATGATTTATTGTACAAAAGAAAATGACAGTAAATAAACAACAAAAGGCAAAAATAATAATACAGTTATTCATACGCACATCCATTAAACTACAGAGATGGGGTGATTTCCTTTCTTTTTCACTACACAAAGAACAGGTATGAAGGGGGAAAGAGAGAGACACAGTTAGAAGCGGCGAACCTGTCCAAAACATGATAAAAGTTAACATTTCGGTCGTATTTACATAGATATTTGTTACTCTCATATATTTATATGAAAACAAAACCAAAACTCTCAGACATACAAGTTTAAAAACACTAAAACAAAACTCTCAACAGCTTTGAACATAGTCAAACCCCAGAGGTGGGCACAGCTATTATTATTATTATTATTTTTTTTTTTCCTTTGACCATGCATGACCGTCAGTCACTCTGTTAGCAACTTAGCCTGAACCTGAGAGCAAGGGGACCCTGTGCTTTACGTTGAAATTTTTGGAGGGGATGTGGCTCTTATGCGTTTTATGTTGACTCTGATTTTTGTGGAAGAAAAAAAAAAATACTTGAAGACTAAAGTGAGGTAGACAGACTTGGAAATGCATTGTAAGTAATAAATAACCGATCAGTTGATGTTTTATTTATTTATTTTTTAACCACAGCCCCTAAACCAGCCTTTTCCTCCCTTTGAAGTGTTCTAGCATATTCCTGCAATCACAAAGGTTACGGCACATAACTTGTCGTCCTCTACTTTGGCTAACGATCCCTGGATACTCCCATTTTTGTTTTTTGTTTTTTTGTTTTTTTATTTGAATGGCTGCTCTCACTTACAATACACAAAAAAGCAAAAAAATAAAAAATAAAAATACAAGACAGATGACACGTTAAGTTAACAGTTTTCAATCTTTCTAACACAATAACAAATTAAGGTTGATGGGTGGGCCATTTCCAGTTAAAGCATTTCCATAGATCCAGACATATATTACACACATGACGAATGGGAACGGAGGCCTTTAAGGCTGCCGTTACAGTACATCCAGGTTCCAGATCGAATCGAAGTGTGTGGGTGTATGGACAGGCCCCCGCTTCAGACAAAGTCAGGAAAGTCAGTGATGGTATCAAAAAGAAGTGAAAACTTCTCTACTTTATGGTTTATCACCAGAAGCATGAATATTTATTTTATTTTATTTTTTTTTTATCCTATACTGTACAAGCTCTCTTGTGCTTGGTAAAACGCAAACAACACTTCAGCTCCTTACGCCATGAACGTCCCATAGTGCAAAATTTATTGTTGGTAAGGTAGAGTGCCCCCCAAAAGGGTTTTTGTAACTCCCTTTTTTCTTTTTTTTTTTTTAATATATACATATATCATTTATATATAATGTCAGAAGGCTCTCACTTTATCCAACAGCATAGTGCTTTCGTTTTTTTTTTATAACAAAAGGATATCTTTGCTTCGACATCCAGGAGACAAAGACAAGCTTCGAGCATACTAATCTACTCTCTTTAAGCACTAACATTATTTTCTCCATTGTGATGATGATGATGATGATGATGATGAGGATGATGAGGATGAGATGGATCGGGGCATTTCAAAATGCAATCCAATATGTTCTCTAAACAAAAGCTGGTTGTAAAGCCAGTATCTTGATCTTGATTTTTTTTTTTAATGTTGCAGACCAGGTGTGTGTGTTTTTTTTTTTTTTTTTTTTTTTGTTTAGTTATGGCAGTAATAACAGTTATAATAATTTTTTTATAACAGCAGTACTGCTCACTCTAGCATTGAAGAAAAAATGCTAACAACTCCGGGGTAAAGTAGCTAAAGCTCTTCTGTCATTTAAGTGTTTTTTTTTGTTACATAGATGCAAACATGTAGAAATAGGTTAACATCTAGAAATAATAATATGTTTCTCAGCTGTTTCACAGGGGGGTTTTTTTCATGAACACCGTGGGCGTGAATGTCACATTGATTTTCACGAATCGTTTTCACTTTGCAAGGTGAATCAATTATATAAAAGACAAGTTTAAAAACAAGAATTGGGTGCACAAGTTTACATTTATTGTGAATTTTCTCAGAATTTACTGGCCCTGATATATCCCTACATTAATATTTGATTAAATCTCACTCAGAAACTGTAGAGAAACTACATTGCTTCCTCTCGCCATAGAGCTTCTGGTAAATATCGGACCCCTCTTCTAAGCAGAATTGGCGTCGCTCATTTAAATTGGTTGTTTTAACCCAGAGTTTAAGCATAATTCATATATTTTCAATCAAACTGGGGTAGGTACCATTCCAGAAGCCCAATGTAAACCTTCTTTGTCTACTGCAGAACCAGATTTTATGCGTGTTTTGGATCTTTGTTCTGTTGCAACACTCATTTTCTCCATGTCTCAGCTCTTTGACCCAGTCTGCCTCTGTCAGAGGGAGGAACACAAGTCAGAAAATATATCAGCACCACCCAGGAAAGACGCAAGCTAATTTTAAATGGGAGGATGCAGGAGGAGCAGCGCCGCCTTGCACAGTGTTTAACATCAACACAGTCTGAAAGGATGCTGACCGAGAAAGAAGCTCCAGATTTCTCACCTTGAAGCTGAATTTGCTGTCGCCCACATCTTATTTTTGTGAAAGATGAGAAAGTGACTCCAATGACAACATTTGGAGGGGTAAAGGTGATCCTTTCAAAAGTTGAGGAAACTGTACCGCCTGTAAAGCACGGTGGTGGCAGCATAATGCTGTGGAGTTGTTTCTGGTTCTGGGATAGAGCAGGCTAACTTTAGGTTTTTCAAATGGCTCGAACCGCAATACTGGATTGTAATAAAAATAAAATGAAAATAAATCACAGCTCCACTGATTGTGGTGAGAAGAGTGGTCCAATATTCTGACAAGCTTGGTGTGGTTTTCTGCATCTCGATAAGGGATATTCAGCTAAACATTAGTGTGTAAGTACACATTTCACCTATTCATGTATAGAAAATACATGGACAGGTAAAACAAATTAAGACTTTGGCACTTATTTGTGTGTTAATGATCGAAATAACGAACTCCCACGTTTTTACAAGCTCCAAATTAACACGACATCCACACTCATGGTGAGTTTCTCACTGTAAGCAGAACTGTGTAATCGTGTTAATTTCACTGTATGACTAAATATCTATCTTTAACCATCTCTACATAAGGAAACAGGGCTTTTATTACACGTCTCGGTTTAAAAAAATACAGCAGTTGAGTGTGATATTCTACTTTAATGCTGAAAAATCATGATCTTCCAAATCTACACCTAAGTTTGCATCTACATGATGTTTTCTTTTTAGACTTCAATGAGTTCAAATATTATCTACTTTTATTGAGACTTTATTTACTTTGGGGGACAGAATTTAACCAGTTTAACCTTTTAGCTTTTATTTATTTCAAGATTACGTTTCAAAGCTATTTGTAGAAATCTTACTCTGGGGTTTTACACAATTATTAGCAATTAATAATCATTGGTTTGGCTTTGGGTCTCGACAACTTTTCAGATCTCTAAACATCTGTAAACACATTTTGGATTTGTCCAAATTATTATTATTATTATTATTATTATTATTGTTATTATTAGATTTAATGCGGCTACTGAGTTGTAAAAATTGATGAATTGCAAAATGATTATGATCCTGCCCCCTTTTCTCTGCAAACACTTAAATGGATAAAAATATTTTCTGAATGTAAATGTGGAGCTGAAAATTAAATATATTGGAACGGCCCCTAAAAGCGGGTGCTGCTTAATGAAATATACTCATGTCACCTGTCAACACATTCCACTAACCTGGACACTTCACAAAGATGCCATTAAAAAAAAATCTCAAAACTAACATGTACTCTATAACATAATTTTGCCTCACCGTCCTCTGAGGCTGCTCCACAAGCAGACCCAAATCATTCATAATATACTGTATTTCCATCTTCAGTTCTTTTTTTTTTTGTTTGATTCTTGTTTTCATTTATAACTTTTTTTTATACAGTTAGAATCAAATTAATTACTGGAAAAAAATGGAAACCCAGCAGGTTGTTTCTGTGGCAGAGCAAAAGTGAAATCTGGTGCCGAGGGGAGAGCTCCGTAGGGGTTTTGGGTGATTTAATGAGGGCTGAACGTAAGTGTGTGTGTATCTCCTTCTGCAGCCTAAGAGCACCCACATCGATCCACCACCATCCCTGGGATCTTGCCGTGAATGATCTGCTGCTTGTCGTTGAAGTAAAGCATGTTAATCGGGGACATCTTGGTCGGGGTGCAGCAGGGCCCTGCGGAGCCGCGCGGGTTGGCGTGCTGCACCAGGTGGGTGTGCGGATACTTCTGCATGAACATGTACTCACACTGGCCGGAGCAGTAGTTGGCTTTGTAGCGCTTGGGGGCAATGATCCAATCCCAGCCGAACGCCTCGAAGTCCACGGTCAGCGGGTAGCGGCAGCAGCGGGACTCGGTGGAGTGCTCGTCGCAGTCCAACCCGAGGTTCCTCCGAGAGCGCTTGGTGGTCTCAAGGACCTTCACCTCCAGGAACGGCTGCTGGAATCAGGGGGAGGGAGGCAGGGAGGGCATGACAGACAGAATAATGGTTATAAGAGAACAACTGCAAGGTAACATACTAAAGAATGTGACTAACTGTTGATATTTCTACTTTTATATAGTCTGTGATGGTCGTCCACTTTAGGGCTGGAGGATACGGCTGAGACATGGATCATGTGAAACACTTCATATTCATAATTATTGGTTAGCTTCTTGCGATAAAACCACCTGACTAAACGTCCTAGAGCTTAGCTTGGGTTGCTAGGTGACGGGCTGAGCTTAGCTGGGGTTGCTAGGCAACAGCCTGGGCTTCACTGGAGGTTGCTAGGTGAGGGCCAGAGCCTTCTGATTTGTTTTATTTTATTTTATTTTAAAACACTAAACAAAAAAACAAACAGTTGTAGCTCTGTGGCTAGATTTTGTAAAAGCAACTCAAACATTTAATCATGGTTACAACAGTAGCCTGTTATAAACACAGCTAATGCTCAGTTGCAAAAACCCAAATAACTTAAAATGTGACAGACATTTTCGAAACCAGTCATTTTCCAGACACCAACACATATGAACTTATTGCCAAAAAAAGGCTGAGTGTTTTTTTTTGTTTTGTTTTGTTTTAAGCGCTCAGCCTTTTTTTTTTTTTTTAGAAGCAGTAGAAACCCAAATGAAAGAACAGAAGCATAAAAACTGTGAATTTTGCATAATAGGTGTAAAATACTGCCAAACTGGGGTTGTGACCTTTCCTGTTTTATCCACAGTACTCCTTTGAAATCATCAACATTTATCGGTTTGTAAAGGGTTTCAAATTCATTTTTAAGGCTTCAAAATTCCAGCAAACCAAAGTGAGAGTCATTATCCACAAAGAAGCAAAACATGGAGGCGTGGTAAACGTCCCCTGAAGTGCTGCTCAACCAAAATAACTCCAGAAGAACATCAACAGATCATACAGGATCTCACAAAAGACAGAACAACATCTTTCAGACTTTCCTCTGTTAAGGTCAGTACACATGATTCGATAATAAGAAAGAGACGGGGCATAAATGGCCAAATCATTCATAATATACTGTATTTTCCAGTGCAAAACTATTGATTCTAATCCGAACACAAGGTTCATCTCACATTTACCAATAATTCCAGCTCTGAAAAGCAGAAAAAAAAGAAAAATATGTATCAGATTGGCTTAGTCAAAGTCCAGACTTAAATCTGATTGAGAAGCTGCGGCATGCTGGAAACAAAACAAAAGAAGAGAGAGAGTCAAAACCCGTTCAAAGTCACGTTAATTTCCAAACATTTGATATCAGTTGATGCTGCCAAGGAGGGAAAGACAGACATGTTTACTTTCCTATTGTGCCTGAGGAAACTGATCCCAAAAAAGATTTATCACTCAGAAACTACAAGAGCAAAAAAACAGCACCAAACTCCAGGTGTGAAATCATTCACATGTCTGTTTGGAACAGCCAATAATGAAAACAAGCACAGTGCAACCCATTATTGGACCTGGCAGTGAAACTTCACACCCATAAGTGGCAAAAGCTTCAGTAGCAGTAAAGTTCAGTCACAGGTCAACGCTGAATCACAAAAACTGGTCCAATTCCACCGTCCTCATCAACATGAACTGCAGAAAAACTCCCACCAATAGAAAACAATGGGATTATCCATCTAACAACAGCAGATTTACTTTTATACATGGGGATTTCTTCCCATTAAACCTTAAAAAAAGACATTAATTTAAAGATGGTGATAACAAAACTGAAAAACGTGTAATTTTTTATAGATAAAATCTCTGAAAAGTGATTCTGATTATCTTAATGGGCTTGTGTGTGGAGTATTTTTGCATTATAATCCAATGTAATGTTATTTTAAGGTTAGTATAATAAGTGATGAGTCCAACATTTAGATTGATGGTTTCATTTTGCTTCTCATTCCCTTGCTTTCATTTGTTTTTTTAAAAAAACAACTTAAAATATATTTCCCATTCATTGGCAAAATTGACAAAATGTATAATTTAATCAATTCGTGATTTTTTGGAATAATCTGCTTTAGGACTGATAGAATAGAATATACTTTATTGATCCCCCAAGGGAAAATTGCTTATTTGTTGAAAGCTACTCCATCTTAGGTGATAAATACAAAGTTTGTAAAAAAAAAAAAAAAAAAAAAATAATTTATATATATATATATATATATAT
>NW_015113290.1:74375-76535 GCF_001443285.1 Poecilia latipinna | reverse complement strand
TTTTTTTAAAAATCCCCCCCTTTTTGTGGAAAAAAAAAAAATTTTAAAAAAAAAAAAAAAAAAAAAAAAAAATATATATATATATATATATATATATATATATATATATATATATATATATATATATATATATATTTCTTTCACACCTAAGAGTGAATAATAAAGAGAGAATAGTTCAAAATGACTAGATATAAACAAATAAATAAGTACATAACAAGCAAACACATGCATGCAATATACTAATCAATAAATGAGCGTAGAATCAAATTGAAACAATTAGCCCAGACCTGGACATTGTAAAGCCTGACGGCAACAGGCAGAAATGACTTTCTGTGGCACTCTGTGGTTCACTTTGGCAAAATGAGTCTCTGATTCAACGGGCACTGACAGAAACTAGCTTTTACCCACACTAATGGCTCACTGTGTATGCTTGAGCTGACCTCTGACCCATAAGGTCATCTGCAGGCTACCATAACCTTGACCTCTGGGAGCAGCGAACAGATCAAATATTTTACTTCAGCATGTTTGTTTGACAAAGCCTCCTTCTGCCCTCAGTGATTCCAGCTGGGCTGCAGCGCAGCTCTCTGTGATGCATTCAGGAGAGGAAATAAGCTGCTGGGGTGAAGCCATGTCGGCTTGGCTTTTACTGTGGAAAATCACTCAGAAGATCAAGGCGTGTTTGTCTCTTCGTTCTTTTCTGGGTTGTTGTGTTTGGTGATATTATCGTACACACCCTCCTGTGTTTTGGATTTAATTATTGTCTTTGGTTAAGAACAATAAAGCACACTGCTGTGCGCTCAAAGGGCAGCGGTTTATTGGCCAAGACACCAGAGCTGACCTCTAATGTTTTCTGGAGATCTGACCCAAATAACCACTTGGTAAATATTTGGCGTTGCTTAACTAGGGTAAGTGGCCTACATAATTCAACAAAGATGTTGTATTTAACTGTCAGGTTCAGTAACTCGAACTAGATTAATGGCTCACCGATGGCTTTTGCTTAGAGGCCGAAGTTTGAACTCATTTGTGCAGGCCCATTTATCATGCTGGAACCAGAGTTTCACCATTTATAAAGCAGTCTACAAATGCATCCAGCAAAACAGATTGTTTTCTTCATTATTCATTTGAGAGGTAAAGCAAAAAAAAAAAAAAAAAAGAATCTACAGGATAAAAAAGAAAAAGGATTTTAAATATACTGCTCAAAAAAATAAAGGGAACATTTCACTTTAATTTTGTGTGTGGCTCCAAATCCAGGCCTCCATTGGTTAATAAATTTGATTTCCATTGATGATTTTTGTGTGATTTTGTTGTCAGCACATTCAACTCTGTACAGAACAAAGTATTCATTGAGAATATTTCATTCATTCAGATCTAGGATGTGTTATTTGAGTGTTCCCTTTATTTTTTTGAGCAGTGTAGTTTCTATCCTAAACAAAGAATCTGTGATTTCAGTTTGGTTTACTAAGAATTTAAAATAGACTGAAGACTTAATTTCTCTTTACAAAATGACAAAACATTTATAAAATAACCTTTTTCCAAGTTCAAGTCAAGTCTTAATGTTTCTAATAACCAAAATAAATATTTTGTCATTTGATTCATGCCAACTAGACCACTTAAATTTACGGCAACACAAAAATATTCCTTCATTTAGGCTGTTTTAAACTACTGTGCATTATTCTGAGCTGTAATATTCACTAAACTAAAATGTAGAAAAGGGTTTACCATTAAACTACTGGATTGGAAATTATGTGACTAATGTATGACACACATGAGCCACTGCTATGCGAGTCGGTTGGTAAATTTACACACTACAAACAATCATGCTAAGAATCTAAACAATGTTTTCATATTAAATGTTAACGCTACATAAGAATATCCAATGGTGTCACAACTCACAAGTCAGTTAAACATTTTAATCTAAATAAAATGGCTGAGAAGCGTGAAGCAGGTCAGTGTGCAAGCTTCACTTTGACAACCAGCTTCACCCGCATGAGTGAAGCTAGTATGCTAGCTTCTCTTTGACAGCGTGGACATGTGCAATTTCAATGTTTCTGTTTCAATAAAACAAGGCGACACACAAACCTGCTCTGACGGACCGTCAGCCCAGTCGGTGTTTAAATCAGCTAATCATGGGGGCCACTTACTCGTAAAATAAACATCAAG
>NW_015113290.1:64599-73940 GCF_001443285.1 Poecilia latipinna | reverse complement strand
CATGCAATATACTAATCAATAAATGAGCGTAGAATCAAATTGAAACAATTAGCCCAGACCTGGACATTGTAAAGCCTGACGGCAACAGGCAGAAATGACTTTCTGTGGCACTCTGTGGTTCACTTTGGCAAAATGAGTCTCTGATTCAACGGGCACTGACAGAAACTAGCTTTTACCCACACTAATGGCTCACTGTGTATGCTTGAGCTGACCTCTGACCCATAAGGTCATCTGCAGGCTACCATAACCTTGACCTCTGGGAGCAGCGAACAGATCAAATATTTTACTTCAGCATGTTTGTTTGACAAAGCCTCCTTCTGCCCTCAGTGATTCCAGCTGGGCTGCAGCGCAGCTCTCTGTGATGCATTCAGGAGAGGAAATAAGCTGCTGGGGTGAAGCCATGTCGGCTTGGCTTTTACTGTGGAAAATCACTCAGAAGATCAAGGCGTGTTTGTCTCTTCGTTCTTTTCTGGGTTGTTGTGTTTGGTGATATTATCGTACACACCCTCCTGTGTTTTGGATTTAATTATTGTCTTTGGTTAAGAACAATAAAGCACACTGCTGTGCGCTCAAAGGGCAGCGGTTTATTGGCCAAGACACCAGAGCTGACCTCTAATGTTTTCTGGAGATCTGACCCAAATAACCACTTGGTAAATATTTGGCGTTGCTTAACTAGGGTAAGTGGCCTACATAATTCAACAAAGATGTTGTATTTAACTGTCAGGTTCAGTAACTCGAACTAGATTAATGGCTCACCGATGGCTTTTGCTTAGAGGCCGAAGTTTGAACTCATTTGTGCAGGCCCATTTATCATGCTGGAACCAGAGTTTCACCATTTATAAAGCAGTCTACAAATGCATCCAGCAAAACAGATTGTTTTCTTCATTATTCATTTGAGAGGTAAAGCAAAAAAAAAAAAAAAAAAGAATCTACAGGATAAAAAAGAAAAAGGATTTTAAATATACTGCTCAAAAAAATAAAGGGAACATTTCACTTTAATTTTGTGTGTGGCTCCAAATCCAGGCCTCCATTGGTTAATAAATTTGATTTCCATTGATGATTTTTGTGTGATTTTGTTGTCAGCACATTCAACTCTGTACAGAACAAAGTATTCATTGAGAATATTTCATTCATTCAGATCTAGGATGTGTTATTTGAGTGTTCCCTTTATTTTTTTGAGCAGTGTAGTTTCTATCCTAAACAAAGAATCTGTGATTTCAGTTTGGTTTACTAAGAATTTAAAATAGACTGAAGACTTAATTTCTCTTTACAAAATGACAAAACATTTATAAAATAACCTTTTTCCAAGTTCAAGTCAAGTCTTAATGTTTCTAATAACCAAAATAAATATTTTGTCATTTGATTCATGCCAACTAGACCACTTAAATTTACGGCAACACAAAAATATTCCTTCATTTAGGCTGTTTTAAACTACTGTGCATTATTCTGAGCTGTAATATTCACTAAACTAAAATGTAGAAAAGGGTTTACCATTAAACTACTGGATTGGAAATTATGTGACTAATGTATGACACACATGAGCCACTGCTATGCGAGTCGGTTGGTAAATTTACACACTACAAACAATCATGCTAAGAATCTAAACAATGTTTTCATATTAAATGTTAACGCTACATAAGAATATCCAATGGTGTCACAACTCACAAGTCAGTTAAACATTTTAATCTAAATAAAATGGCTGAGAAGCGTGAAGCAGGTCAGTGTGCAAGCTTCACTTTGACAACCAGCTTCACCCGCATGAGTGAAGCTAGTATGCTAGCTTCTCTTTGACAGCGTGGACATGTGCAATTTCAATGTTTCTGTTTCAATAAAACAAGGCGACACACAAACCTGCTCTGACGGACCGTCAGCCCAGTCGGTGTTTAAATCAGCTAATCATGGGGGCCACTTACTCGTAAAATAAACATCAAGCCTGAAGACGTAAAACTGAAACGTAATCTTGGCTCTGTCGGCTTGTGGAGCTGTTGTCAGTTGGTTGCCACGGAAACGGAGTAAGGTGGTTTTTAGTTGTTCTTCACTTTCTTGTTACTTTTCCCTCTTTTTGTGGCACGAGGAGGCCACTGTAATTTCTGAGAGTGTAATAATAAACGACAAAAACCGAACTGATTGCACCGCACATTGGTACAAGGACGTCACGATGTTTATAGGAGTCGTCAAAATGAACGAAACATTTCACGAAGTTTTGAACAAACTGAGGCTCCTACAGCAGCAATCGTGTAAGTTAAGCTCATTGTCTGGTTAAAAGGTTAAATTCACTTAGTGCTCTTGCGCTTTTTGACATAACTGACAGAAACCAAACTGCTTATGGACTTATGTCTAGGTGCAATAAGTATTTTATTTATATATTTTATTTAGTAATTCATGTTCTAAGCTTTGACTTCAGCCATTTTTTATAGAAATTAGATAAGAAATAAGACCATTTTTGGGACAAACACAAGCTCACCAAATGTAAACAAATAAGCAATTTCCCCTGGGGGTTCAATAAAGTTTATTCTATTCTATTCTGTTCTCTTTTATTGAGAGAGTACTTTTTTTGATAATATCAATAGAGTTAAGAGTGGCCATTATGTCAAACCTTTAAATGAATAAATCAGTGTTTTGTGTTTTATTTTTAATACCTGCTTTCCTTTTATAGGAGAATTTATAGACTGTGGCTTTATTTCACCCAGGCTACAACTCTCTTGTCTTCAAAGCAAGACAGAGTCTTTGAAATTCAAACTCTAGTCAAATAAAGTGTCTTTAAACGAGAAAGTCCATGACTTAATGTTTTAGAGTTCCAGCTCAAGTCCAGCCCTGAGTCTTTAAAGCATGAATTAAAGTCTAGAGACCTTAAGGAGAATAAGTCCAAACCCAAATGTTTTGAGTGTGAGTACAAATCATCTCCTGAGTCTGTAAAATGCAGCTGCAGATTAATAGTCGTTAAAGTCCAAGTCAAGTCTCAGTTCTTTTGAGCAGGAGCTAATGCAAACTCTTACTCAATTAGAAATATAAATATGGTTTATGGTCAACATCTAAGCTTTCTTTGAGATTGTTTGACATTTTATCGTCATAATATCAGAAATATGTCACACTGTCCATCTGTCCTTCTCGTTGTCGCAAGATAGAAATGAAGATCAAATCATTTAAGTAGTAAATTTGGATTTTCATCATTAATTGCAGCCTAGTCTCATGTGAAAACATATAACCTCATTAAGAATAACTATAATGATTTACAAGATGAATGCAAATGAGCCATTAATTAAAGATGTATCTTAACACTTTCATGCACAGTGGTCACTACAGTGGACGGCTGTCTAAAAGCCATTTTCTTGTCCTTCTTGTGGATTTTTATGTTATAAATGCACACAGACCACTGAAGTGGACACTAATGCATCATAAAATACACTATCAGCTGCTGGCCATCAGCTGCAAATGCAAGAAATTATTTTTGTTAAATCCAATATGGCCGACAGACAAAAAAAGCATGCCGACTGACCCGGTCCCTCCTTCTACTGTAGACGACTCTTGCAGGTAAAAAGAATATTGTAAAGAACAATACTACTGATATATTTTTCAAATAACAACTTTGTATTTGTAGAAAATTACAATTGACCACCTAAAGAAAAGAAAATAAATTCTTCTTTACAAAAATTTTTTCCTACCTGTTTTTTTATGCCTTAAGAAAATAAAATAAAGAATTGGGGGGGGGGAAATCCTGACACAAAGGATCATAATTCATGCATGAAAGGGTTAACTTCTGAGCAGGATGGAGGCTGCCTGTTATTTATATAAAAGTGAGCGGCAGTGAGGCCCCTCCCTGCTGTCCGGCCCTGGGGACAGGTCTGAGGATCCTTACCAGCCCCTCCTCCCCGGGTCGCAGCGAGGTAACGGCCAGGTCATTGCCGCTCTCGTCAAAGGCGTTGATGTCGATTCCCCAGTTGGTGTGGGGCTGCTTGAACCAGTTCTGCAGCACATGCTTGAAGTCGATGCTCTGCCAGTGGCCGGCCCTGGAGTTGAGCTCTATCTTCAGGGAGCGGATGCGGATGTGGCGGCTGCCCTGCTCCGTGACGGGCTTCAGTCGCAGGATCTGCAGGTAGACGGTGGAGGTCTGCTGCAGCGGCCGGAGATACACCCACAGCTGAGCCTTCAGCACCTTGGTGAACATTAGCTTGGGGCTGAACTTAAAGAAGCAGCAGCTGGGCTTCCCGTTCACCTGCACCAGGGGCTCCGCTGCCAAACGAGAGAGAGAGAGAGATCTGCTTTTAATTGGCAAACTATGATGAAACACTCAAAGTGTAAATTATTATCAGATGGGGCTAATCTGGCAAATAAATAGAAAGTTAACCCAGGCTGTTTGCAAACATGAGGAGAGCGTTGATCAGGAAGTCAGCCAAGAGACGGATGGTGACTCTGGAGGAGCTGCAGAGATTCACAGTTCAGCTGGATCACTATTAGTTCTGCATTTCACAAATTTTATCCTTATGGAAAACCAAAAAAAAAAAAAAAGCCATCGTCACCATGTTGCGAACAAAGCAAACATGTGAAGCCGAGTTTAAACTCCTAAGCCTTCATGAATAATGGCATGTCTGTCAGAAAGCTAACACTGCTTTTAATTTAACTCCATCCTCTCAGTGGATCCTCCTCCATGCTTTGGATTTGCTTTTCTTCTGCAGGAATAGGGAGGCTTTTCAAACCGTATGTGAAAATGGAACGAAATGCAGAAAAAATGTTGTTAGGAGAAGCAGAAAACCTGAGACTGTAAGCTGTAAGGTTTACCTTCCAGTAGAACAGCAGCCCTTAACATGCAGCCAGATGTTTTGATCAAAATATGGTCCAGTCAAAGTCCAGACTTGTCTCACATTCAGAATTTGAAGCAAGACTTAAAAATGTGTGTTTACCTATTGTCTCCACTCGATCTCAGTCAGCTTGAGCTACTTTGAAAAGGAGAATGGGTAATAATATTCATCTCTGGATGTGAAAATCAGAAAATAAACACTTGACTCACTATTTTTCTATTTTTTCTTCACAATAGTTAATTGTTTGACCAAACAGTGCAAAGCAGTACATCATTATGCAACCCAAAACAGCAGAATCCATCCACCCATTTTCTACATTAACCAGTCCATCACAGGACGACACCCAGGGATAATAAAAACATCCACACACATAAAATAAATTAGACTTACAACTAATTCACAACCTGCTTTCATGTTTCTGAACTGTGAAAGAAAACCAGTGAACATACAGATATAAAAACATGGAAACTCTTGCACAGCTGTCTGAGCGGCATCCTCCTCTATAAAACTGTTCAGGAACCGTTAGCGACGTTGTACGATGTGTTTTTCCCACTGCACTAGTTTATCTGCTTTTCACATATAGATGATAAACACAATGCAACCATGAGATACTCCTCAATAACTGGAACCACAGATAAGATGTGCAAAAAAACCAGCATTAAAATACAATTTTTTTGTTAAGCTAGCTTAATTTCACAACAAAATAGTCAAGAAATGCAACACAATATTCATCCAGAAGGGTAAAAGTAAAAAAAAAAAAATTCAATACAAATATTTTTGTATTTCATGTTTTACTTTTTAAGTTGATTAGAACATGTATGATCTCTTTATCAGTATTTCATAACTTTTCCAGGGTAAAACTGTAAGGCAACTCCAGGTTACATTTTGCTCAGTCACTCTTAAAAAATGCGAACGACAAGAACACATATTATTAAATTGGAGCAGATGTGTGCAAATCTTAAAATGCTAAGTTGTAACAGTAAGAAATGTATTTATTTTTTTTACCCAAGCAACAACAAGAGAAATAATTAAAAAGGTTAAAACAATTGAAGCAGCGATTTAATTCCTGAGCTTCCTGTGAGCTGAAAAGGTTGTGTGGACGATTTCGTCGTCCTATTTTCTGTTTTACTTAAATGCAACAAGTGTGAGATTTCAATCACTAAGAGCAAGCAAAAAAAAGGAAAAGTTTTAGTTTTTGGAGGTTGATATTGGAAAACAGTAATGTATATTATTGACAACACTAAAACGCTGCGCAGTATTTTGTCTGTCTTCTCACAGGCTGCTGCGTAAGGAGTACACACTGCCTTGTATTTTGGCCCGTTCAGTCGGGGAACATTTGTGATTACTTTAAGATCGGAAAACAACCATTTGCATATTAAAACAAGAATCAGTAATGGTGGCCAGTGGCCAGATGGTAACCTTCGATTCCCCTGGGTCAGCGCTAATGAAATGGACTACCCTGAAATTACATCAAGCACAAATAAAACATCTCAAGTTTTTCTATCCATTTTCCCCTCCAGTGCCTGCCTTTTGTTGGAAATTAATTAAGGGTGTGAATTAAGAGTTATGCTGGCGGACACTTGAAGTTCACAGATTTATTTCTGTCGTGATCCGCGGCTGTGATTTGTGTCAGATCTGCATATGGTTCATTTGCATAGACCTCAATCTGATCTAATGTTATCCATCCGTTGAATTCAGACATTCATTTCCATGTAAAGTGTTCGTTTATTTAGGGAAATGTATTCTGTATCTATCTAGCATAATAATGTGGCAACACAGTACAATGGGCTTCTTCTTCTTCTCAGAGAACATTTGATTTGGATCAAAACACACACACACAAAAAAACAAGAAGAAGAAAACAAAAGCAAAGCTGAGCCGTTTATTTTGTAAAGTAGTTGCTTTTGATAATCCCATTAAAAAGCGAAGTGAAATCTGCGCGGATCTGTCAATCACGGTTTAATCCGAGGTTGCTCAGGCAACCTGCAAATGCTTCCTGGGTCAAAAGGTTATTTGGCACCTCAGTCTAGTTAAGAAATGGGATCAGGGGTCAAAACCGTCAGCCTCTTTACATCTCGGGGGTGCCGTGGGGGGGCAGTTCTAACAGCCAGATTGAGTTTGAAGGTCAAGGTCAACCCTATGGCGATGGTAATACGTCTTTCTTCACATCATGCCTGTTCGCTCAAAACCTTTTAAAAAATACAACACCATTATTTCAGCCACGTTTTGTTGTTTTGTTTTGATCTGGGTGGAGATTCGCCGGCCAATAGTGGATTGTTTTTCAGGACAGAACTCGGCATCCAGCTTTTTTTGGTTGTTTTCTTTTTTTTTTTTTTTTAGCTAAACAAGTACTTGAAATATGGGCATGCATTCAGGGATATGAATTCACCATTCTGCACTGAATAAGGGCCAAACCCGGGACAGACGTGGCCCTTCAGCCCCTACCTCCAAGCACAGTCATTAGTGAGTGTAAATTACACAGTGTCTCACGCTGGACAAACAATATGTCAATGTTCTCAAATGTTAGCGGGTTGCTGAGGTCGCGGCAATTAACGTGGCCGGTGTTGTGTTTGTTCATCAGGACAAAAACCGGGAATTAATGATTCTGCAGTTTGCTCTTGGTTTTATACTTTTGGGGACTGGATCGCCTGCAGCTTTTGTCGCTTTCACCGAGTTCGCAGAAAAAAGGAAAAAGGCAAACGCCGAAGAGACGGAGCGGTTCAGCTCCTTGTGAAGGAGTAACCTGAGAAAGCAGGGCCTGTTTTGTAGTAATCCAATTCAGGTCCCCGGTTATTAAACACACCTGCTCCACATATGAGCTATGTCATGTTAAACAATGACTGCATTGATATGGGAAATCAATTTGTGCCTTTATAGATCCTGTAAACGCACAGGCTGGAGGCACAGATGAATGCCTGCAGCTTAATTACACCCCACATCTTGGAGGCGCATGCCACTCGTGGCAAAAGAGCAACGTTAGCTTGTAAAGAGAACCGGGGGAACATTTGATCCTCACGTCTGAACATGCTCTCTTTTGCCACAAGAACATACATTCAGCCAACTTTTTTATGGCTTAATTTCCTGCTAAATTTGTAAAGTTACAGCTCAGTACTTTAATACTTTTATTTGGGCCGTTAAGCAGCATGTTCAGCACCACCTGCTGGATCAGCATAATCTCTCTTCTGACAGGATATAAAAAGTTTGCATCATAATTTTTGTGGGCAACATCAGCATGGTCATGTACATATAGTCAACGTTTCATCCAAAAGTGTCAAAAATGCCAAACGGCTGAGGTAACTGAGACTGAAGCCAGCACCATAACTATTAACATCATTATTATCATCATTAAATGTATTAATACCAACAAAACAACAAAGGCAAACTTCCTGAAAAAATGTTGCTAGCAACTAATTTGAGGTCCACAAAGCATCAGCTTGTGGCCACTGAAAATCTGAAAATTGTAATTGTATTAATCAAATCATGAAATAAGACTTTCTGTGACAGCAAAAGGAGTAGCTTTTTTTTTTTTTTTTTACTGATGGCATGCACTTGCTTTACTTAGAAAATGAAAATGAAAAACAAAAGGGCTGAGAATGATAGTGGTTATTAAAATAAGTCAATTGTACATTTAGTGCAGCCTGAAAAGGAGTGAAGACTGATGGATACACTTAAAAATGCATTTAAGCAAAGCGACTGTTGCTTTTTCAAGGTAGCAGCTGACAGATTATGCTATGCTGAAGCAAAACTACCAGAGCGAGCCAGGAAATAAATACAGAAGCAGCACACCGTTATAAAGAGTTCAACCAGACAAAAAGATAAACTTTTTGGTGTCTCATTATCACAACTTTTATATCTTGTTATGAGAAACTTTCACGTTTTAACAAGATATAAATACACTTATGGACTACGACTTCTTAAGGCACAAAGGGATTACTTCTGACTTTTCTAAATAACACTCAAACGTCCTGCAAGGTGTTACCGTGTTACTGTTGTGCTAAAAACAAAAACAAGCAAGATATAAAACTAAGACACTTTTAGAATTTCTTCAGGCAAAGCTCCGGTCCTGTTGGGCCAAACCGGGCATATCAGGTAGAATACTGGGAGTTCAGGAAATCTGAGAGGGAAGTAACAACTTGGATAGATCAGACCAGGCCTCTCTGAAGTCCACAAAGGTCCACAAAGCTCTCCTTACTTTGTCATCAATATCACACCTACACATATGTCACTTCCTACTTCTATTTCATATCTGTAAATATGTTATTTCTTGCTCATTTGCTTAGACCACACTACGTTTTTTGCACCAGTGAAATGCATAAAAATGATAAAATCTCATGTGAATTATATTTCACTTGCATTTTGTTATCTTAAAACATTACTGGAAACATTGTTTCGACGACCTTATTCTCATTTGTTTTGGCTTTGGTCCTGATTTGGATCAGTTGGCAATATGACAGAATGAGACCCATGAGTGATTTCTTCCTGTTAAAGTATTTATCAGTCAGTTTTCATAGTGAACCATGAAAATAATACAGAAAGATGAAAGCTAC
>NW_015113290.1:54902-59970 GCF_001443285.1 Poecilia latipinna | reverse complement strand
TTGTTGAGCAATTTACTAAAATTAAACTTCCACAAAATCTGAATTCCCATCTAGTGTCGCCACACTACCAAAGCAGATATTGAAACTTATCCCTGCCAGGCAAGAAATGACTGTCAGCAGTTATAAAAGGAACCAAAACTACAAATGCAAAATGGGGAAGCAACCATCAGCTGTGCACTGAGCAGATAATTACTCATGCTGTTATCTTTTGACAGGTAGAAAGGACGGGAATGTTCTCAAAATCCCTTCCTTGTGCAGTTAAACACAGCTAAATTTAACACTTTAGTAGCTGAAATCTGTCAGCTTCACTAAGTTATTGCTTCTGATGGATGATTAAAAGCCAAGACAGTTTTATTAAAGCAGCCGGCATTCATGTTTAAATGAAAACATAATTTTAAAAGTGCAGTACCAACTTCTGTAAATGTACATTAAATCAGGTAAATCCTTACTCTTAACAACACGACATAAAATCTCAGTAAAAAAGTCAGAGCAAGTCTTCTTGACTGCTTTTCCTTTCTTTTTTCCGCCAAAGGAGCCGATTTGTTTGATATTCCTCCTCAAGTGTCTGCAGCCTTCTTCATTGTTGCAGCCGCTTATTTCCCAGTGGTATAATTGCAGCATATGCAGCGCATGAATTTTACTGCCAACACACGGCAGGCCTGCAGGTGGGCCTATCAAACATCTGGTTGACTCCCTGGGTACCTGCGTTCCATAGTTAGCCTCCTATACATGCACGCAAGGGGAGGCATATAGAATATAGGGGTTTTATTCACAGCGCCATCTGTTCGTTTTCATACAATCGCAGCCCATTTAAATGGTTTTAGCTGTAATGTCACTGAGGCGTAGATGAGAACGGAGCCAGTTAAACTGTTAAAAACAGATGGATGGGGGAAGCTGAGTAAAACAATGAATCTGTCAGTTCAAAAAGTGATAAATTCTGTTAATTAACTATTAATTAAAGCAGTTTTTCCACAAGCTTTCTCACTGTTTACGTCACGCTGGCTGTTGCAGGGGCAAAATCTTCTGTTTCTGTTAATGTTTCTCAAGTAGCCCAACGAAAACCAAAGAGGAAAATAAATGAGTGTCAGTGTGAACGATCAAGTGGCTTCTACCTCAAATATATCCACATCTTAGCGCTGCGTTTTCCACGCAACTGAAGTGCAGCGCGATGCAGTTTGAGCAAAGTTTGCATGGCACACGGATACGAAGGGAAACGCCGGGCGAAAACAATCAGCTCAGATGGTGCAGGGAGGGAAACTCTTTTGTGAATGCCCAAATGGATGACGCATAATGGCACAAACCTAGATAGGAGTTTCATTTGCATATATATTTATAATTTCTTTTCTTAATGGGAAATGCAAATGTGCCATTTTGCAGCAAATGTGTGTGTTTGGGACTCTTCGCGTTGAATAAATGTGACTCTAGGGTATCCCCACGCACCTCGGCATATTAATCATCGTGACACGTTCACGACCCTTCTAATAAGACAGGGGCCACGGCAAACCCCCTCAAACATCCCATCCAGCCCCGGCCCCGCTCCCTCTTTGTCTCTCAGCCGGTCCCCAGGGAGCGGAAAGGATGGTGGGGGAGGCCGGGCTCGGGCTGAGGGCGGAGGGGGCGGCGGGGCGCAGCGGCTTGTGTTTGTGTGTGTGTGTGTGTGAGAGAGAGCGTGTGTGTGAAGTTAGACCCCTTCATTCAAAGGTCTCCCTCGGGACAACGGCAGGCACAAGACTCCTATTAGGACTGAGCACGGTAGCCCCCCAGGAGCAACAAAAGACACCTCCTAATGCTCCCTGTTCTAGCTCAGTGAACACGCACACATGGAACCAGGCAGCCCCACATAAACACACAACACACACGGCCTCCAAACTGCTTCGGCGGCGAACACACTCCCCGCTCATTGTTTTTAGTGTTACACATGTTTGCATTATGAGCGCGTTCGCCAGGCAGCGGGACGGGAAGAGCAGTGAAGTGCGATAAGGTGGACAGCTGGACAGCACGAGGCATGCCGGGTGTCGCTGCTGCTGTTTGTGTGCGTCCACACATGCATGCCAAACACAATGTGGGTCTGTGGCAGCCAGATCCTCTTACGCACTTTACATATGCTAATAAATGACGAACACTTCCAAATGGTTTTAATTAAGCTGAATTTACTGACAGCACGGCTGAGGAGGCCGTCGGGTTTTAAGAAACGGTGTTTATTTTTTGTCAAATTGACTTAATTTTTTTTACATTTGCATTCAGTTGAACCAGTTCAACCAAGAAGTAAGCAAGGAAATGAAGTAATTTAGCTAAAACCAGCAGAGTTTTGTTGTGCATATGTCTGATCTCTTCTGTGATGTTTGTGCTGCAGTAACAAAACGTGAATTTAATTTTGGTTTCAAATGTCATGCATCTTAATCATGCATGAATTATGATCCTTTGTCTCAGGATTTTTTTTTTTCAATTTTTTTTTATTTTCTTAAGGCATAAAAAAGTAGGAATAATTTTGTTGTAAATAAATAAATAAATAAATAAATAAATATTTTATGTTTTTTAATTGATCAATTGTAATTTTCTCCAAATACAAAGTTGTTATTTGAAAAATACATCAGTAGTATTGTTCTTTAGGGGTTTTCTGATGTAACAATATTTTTTTTTACCTGCCAAAGTCGTCTACAGTAGAAGGAGGGACCGGGTCAGTCGGCCATATTGGATTTAACAAAAATAATTTCTTGCGTTTGCAGCTGATGGCCAGTAGTTGATGGTGTATTTTATGGTGCGTTAGTGTCCACTTCAGTGGTCTGTGTGCATTTATAACATAAAAATCCACAAGAAGCACAAGAAAATGGCTTTTAGACAGCCGTCCACTGTAGTGACCTCTAAAGGATTAAAACTTCTGCATAACTAGTAACGAATCTCAATCCTGAATTTGATGCAGTTGATTATAAACTGTAAAAATGAACAGACTGCCAATAAAGATTACCTGGCGTTCCTCAGGGCTCCGTTCTCAGTCCATATTTATTCATAATCCACTCGGCTCAGGTCAATTGTTACCTGATTAAACACAACCTTAGATTCTTGTGTCGTCACATGACCATAATAAATTACTGAGTCGGCGACTGAAATTATATTTATGACTTTATTTGTCAGAATTTCCTCCAACTTCCTGCAGAAAACACAGAAGTCATTGAACTGACTAAACTCCCTCAGATCTTGGGTGTTAACATTGACTCTAAAATATTAAATCAGTCTTCTGTCATTCAAAACACATTATGGGAATAAACAGTTTCCTGACACATATAAACTAGTAATGCTTTTATTTTCAGTAAGTTAGATTACTAAAACAGTGTCTTTACTTAGTATGAAGGCATTAAGTTAATGTAAAAGTTATATAATCGGATTTTATTAATGGTTTGATAAAAAAGGATGTCATCTCATGCCGTTCTCAAACATATGCAGAAAAGTCTTTTCTTGCCATTAAAGGGATCAGGTTCATGGTTGGTGTCCAGTTTTCAGCAGGTTTCCTCTGATACTTTTGATCAATAAGTTGCTAGATTTCAATATTCAAAGGCCTCTTTGCCATCACCCTAATCTTTATGGCCAGGTTGCTCCAAAATGTTGCAGTCAGAAAGGAGCATGTTGGTTAAAGCTACAGATGGTTTTAAACCTAAATCTGTCAGGAGAATTTATCATTTCTATCTTCACTGATGGCAAATATAATGACAGTGAATTCATGAAAACATCAGACGTCCATCTTTCTGGATCATCAAACGCTGCAGACGCTGCTGATGTCTGAGGTTAAGAGAATCATTGTTCTCTTTATCAAAGACTGATGGATTTATTTGTTAGAAACGCCTTTGATCTAACATTTCATTTAAGCAGGTTGTTACTTTCAAAATGTGTGTTTTTGTCTCTATTGAAAAACAGAAAAATATTAAAAATAAAAACTGGGAAGTAACCAGTTACATTTAGACCGTCACATTTACTTCAGTAACCTTTTGGGAAAAAGTAACTTACTTTTAAGAGTAGATTTACGGCATCGTACTCTCCGCTTTTACTTGAGTAAAATTATTATGAAGTCTCAGTATTTTCACTTGTATTTAATCCACATAAAGCAACTTTACTGAAATTAGAAAAAAGATAATTGAGCCAAAACTGCACCGGACGTGGAGAGCTAAAGCTAAATGTTGTTTTCTTATTTCTACACAAGCTTTAATGTTTTAATTATGTGTTTTTCTGTTCAGTCATTTGAAGGTTGAATAAGTATTCAGTAAACAGGAGACATCGTCACTGGAAACACTGTAGCAACATGTCCTAATAAACCTGCTGCAGGTGTTGGTTTCAATGGTTTTATGTGTTAAATTTTTGATTTTGAAAAGTTGAATTTGTTATTTTGCAGTTGTGTTTTTTATCTATGCTATGATTTTATGTTAATCTACAAAATAAAAACATGAATCTTGATTAGATTTCACATTGTTAAAGATACATTTCTTTGTCTGAAATCTATCAGTCTTATAAAAACATCTTTTATCATAAAATATGTTTACATATTTCAATAAAACTTTAGATTTTGTCTCTTTGAAAACATCTTTTATATATATATATACTAAATTCAAGGCCAGTATTTGGGTCACCTTTCTATCAAACACTCTTTAAAATAACCTCTTGAATTACCTCTTTTCAGCTTCTACTGGAGTAAAAACGTGAAAATTGAAAATACGTCGAGGCAGTTCTGCCTTTTCTTGAGTTAAATTTTTGGATTCTCTCCCCTCCTCTGGCTCTGGGTCACATTGACTTTGTTTTTCTCCGGCTCTTTGGCAGATTTGTGTTTTGAAAGCCGCCATTAAACACAGCCGTTACGTAAGCAGCCCTGTGTGTAGCTGGGGACCGTTTCAGAGTCCGGCCTTGTTACTGTACGGCATCGTTTTTACTGGAACTGAGAATCCACAATGGTGTCCATGGTTTTGACACTTTAACGGTCTGGTTCTGCTAAACAGAAACTCTTATTTTAGAGGAACTTTACAAGCTTGTCACTGGTTACTCAGAGAAACAAACAGATAAGCTTATTTGAGCTGGTTTCTTCTGT
>NW_015113290.1:49851-51770 GCF_001443285.1 Poecilia latipinna | reverse complement strand
AAACAGAAACTCTTATTTTAGAGGAACTTTACAAGCTTGTCACTGGTTACTCAGAGAAACAAACAGATAAGCTTATTTGAGCTGGTTTCTTCTGTATCTTATACCCAACAGAGGCGCAGAAACTGTGAACTCAAGTCAACTGTTTTCATCTAAAACTAACAATATTTCTGAAAATTGCAATGAAAATGTCGAGTTCAATTAACCCACATTTTTCTGACATTTGTCTTGAGTCGTGAGGCTGAAAGTCCAGTCAGGAAAATTTAAATATTCTGCAGAATTTGCCTGTATGGAAACTAAAATCATTCCAAATATTACACCAACGCTGTCAACATAAAGTGGAGCTCTACCAAAAATCAGTTTAGAGTTTATTACCACATGATGATGCAATACCAGGGTTTAGAAAATGAGCCGTCACTCAACAGCGTGATTATATGACGTCAGATTACAGTGTGTTAACATAGACTAAACTGTCTCTTTTATTATGTTTCAGAACACATTAGAAAAAATATGTTCTTCTTTGTACCAAAATAGGCCTAATTTATGAATGCAACATATTTTATTTTAGTAAATTATATTTAAACATATGTTTTGAAACTAAAGTCAATCATTGTTAAAGAGTAAATCTCCATGGTTGTTGTTGCTTTAGTGACTCAAATGCTGTTGATCATCAAAATGAACATTTTCTTACCATGAACTAAATTTATTTTAGTTTTAAACACCTGGTTATTAGAAATAACAAAGTAGTAAAGTTACATTTATAGATAAGCAGATGACACCATCATTCACCACTATGGACTCTTAAATATGTATAAATGAACTGATTATGATTTCTTATAATTGCCTAGCTAGATACAAATTGCAACATAAGTTACAGGAATCTTTCAGATATTTAAAGTAAACATAAAATGCATATTTAAGTGTTTTATATTTGTCTAACATGAGAAGAGATCATTTTTCTTACCTATTACCATCTGGATAGACGCACACTGAGACCTGCATTGGTTGAAAACTAAGAAATCCAACCGTCTTCTGATCAGTGAACTCACCATTCCAAAGCATTTATAGGTCAGACTGACAAAAACACTCTTCGGTGTGGAAGTTGTTATTGTGGGAAGAAGACTTAGGTAATTTCAGCATCAGAGAAAAATAACTTTTTTTTTTTCTTTACAGAGGCTTGTCTGCTTTTCTTTCAGGCTGAAACATTTAAAAAGGGATCGAGAGTTTGGTAAATAACAGGAACTGAGGGAATTACATCACGGTGGTTCTGCTCCTGAAGAAAGGGTCACAGAACTTTATTTGGAAATGTTACCCCAAAGTTAAAGCTCTGATAACTTTATGAGGAATTTTCACGGGGACAGATGTTTAGTTAGAAAAGCTAACTGTGCCCAGAGCTAACACAAGATGCTAAAGATCCTGAAATGTCAACTCTGTAATTAGTTGAGATTTCTAAGCAAGAATGTTTCAAAACATTCCTGTTTTGGTCCTAATATGTAGGTAATTAATGAGATTAAATCCTTAGTTTGTTTTTATTTGTACTGAAGTTGAGCAGTCGTGAGGATTTCGTTGTATTTAGAGGCTTATAGCAACACAAAGCATTTCCATGCGACTGTGAGCTCAGAAGACTGTTATTTCCACGTTTCCAGATGTTTCCAGCAGTCACTGGGTACCAGAGAAGGCAGACCCTGGACGGGTTCCCAGTCCGTCCCAGTAACAACAGGTAACCCACAGATGGATACACAGAACATGCTAACTCCACCCTGAAAGGTGCTAGACTAGGATTTGAACCCATGACCATGTTTAAACATAACAAGGCAATAAATATGTATTAATTTATAGTTGACCTGGAGAAATCTGAACTGGTTAAAACTGATAATGATCCGTGTTTAGATTATTCTCTTGTTTTGATCTTTTCCTGCTTA
>NW_015113290.1:0-46842 GCF_001443285.1 Poecilia latipinna | reverse complement strand
CAGTAACAACAGGTAACCCACAGATGGATACACAGAACATGCTAACTCCACCCTGAAAGGTGCTAGACTAGGATTTGAACCCATGACCATGTTTAAACATAACAAGGCAATAAATATGTATTAATTTATAGTTGACCTGGAGAAATCTGAACTGGTTAAAACTGATAATGATCCGTGTTTAGATTATTCTCTTGTTTTGATCTTTTCCTGCTTATTTATTCAGATCTGCTTTTCATTCCTCTGTGTTTCACTTCCTGGTTTATCATTATTAGAGTATTTCTTGTATTGGCGTTTCTTTCCGTTTACTCTTTATGTCAGTTTCAGTTTTTTCCTTTCGTTCAAGGTTTTTCTGTCTCAGGTTCTCTCTTCCTCAGTCTGCCACCATGCTTCCCCCTCCAGCTGTTTCACGTTTCCTAATTTCTCTCCGCCTGCTCTGCTTACCTCTGATTAGTCTCTGGTTTATATCTCTACTCTAAACATTTAAGCCTCGTTATCCTCATTATTCTCTGCTGGTTCCTTCATCGGTTTTCCCTGTGATCTGCATTTACATAAGAAATGTGTACAAATCTTTGTCTATATTCAGCTAATGTAAAAAAAAAAAAAAAAAAAAAAAAAAAAATTTTGCAATTGTTGTGTTTGGATTAAATCAGAAATGAAAGTTTGTTCACCTGATAAGTCATTAAAAATCATGACAGCGACAGATGTAAACAGTTACATGACATATATTCGTATTTCAGTCGCGTTGCCAGCGCTCATCATCCATCAGAGGAGATATCGGCATCTTAATCAGACGTTGGAGTGACCAGCCTCTTATGCTATCTGTGCGGCGTTTTGAGAGAATTGTAGTCACCGATTTTACAGAAGAGCTTTGGATTCAACACTTTTGAATGGCAGCTTTTTATGAACTGTGTTTGCCATGAGAGCTCTGGTGGAGGCGGCTGCAAACTGTCCAGAAACAAAAACAAATCATCGTCCCACTGCTACTTCCTGCTGTCGTCTTTTTCATGGTTTTTGCAGGTAGCAACATCCGACTGATAACCACATGACTTGTGATGCAGAAAGTGTTTCCGTTGCAGTTTTGAGACATGCATCTGTTTTAATACAGTCAAAAAAAACAAAAACAAAAAAAACAAAAACGCCACTTCCCAGGACAAAAACTTTATCAAAAAACATGAAATTTTTCTTTTCAAAATTTAAACTTTATGCTGGTATTTCCAATTCTCACCTTCCTGAGGTCTTTGTAAGTTTTCCTGTTTATCATTAAACGTTCACTCTTCCTGTTTGCATCTTCAAATGCATTCAGGCCCATTTTCCAAAATCTCTGATTGCTTTTCTCTGACAGTTAAAGGAAAAGGAAAAGGATGGAATAAAATTGCTGCAGCTAAAATTAAATTTTTATTCATACTATTAGCTTTTGGTATCTCTGCCAATTTTATATTTGTCTTATCATTTTTACTTAATTTTATTCCTATTTTGTCATTTATCTACCTGTGATGTGTTTGTTGTGAAGCACTTTGGTCAGCTGAGGATGTTGTAAATGTCTGATATAAATAAACGCCACAGAAACACAAATTGCACTACATTAAATTGGCCAAATTTCACAATGCACAAGACAATAAATTAGATAGATTGCTGGTGTTTATATATGTAACAAAACCGAAGCAGCAGTCAGTGAATAAAAAGCGAACACTACTTCTCCCTGGGCACTTTTTTCACATCTCTGAGGATACAAAGGAAACATTGCTGAAGGCACCAAAATCTGTCATGATGCCAAATGTTTTCTTTGAAGAAAAAAAAAAAATCAATGCATCACATCGTGCCAAACTTCCCTCTGAGCATTTTTCCCCAACAAAATCTCAAAACTCCTTTCTTCTCTTCCTTTGTGCTTAATAAAAAAGAATCGCATATTAAACTAGTTGAACTTTAAAGAAAGTCCACAGATGATGAGGAGAAACACAAACACAGGTGGCAGATACAGCGAGAAGCTGCTCCCCCCCTGCGCCTCAGAGAAGAGGCTAATTAAATTTTCATGTCGATAATCAGGAGCTAATCCACCGTTAATTGTGCTTCTCTCCAACGCAGTGGCTCCCTCATGGGATCCGACGTTATGCCCACGCAGCGTTTCGTTTGCTTAAACGCCTCTTAGATTTAATGGACTCTTCCATAAACTCATCCTCAGCACCTCCTCACTCACGACCACACAGAAGCCTGAGCTCATCCATCAACAATAATCCCTTCAATGATCTCCATTTTATCTTTTCACCACCCTCCTCCTCCTACTTCTCACCCACGTCCCTACAAAGGGCTTAATTACTGGTGTGAAGTAATTATTTTCTTTATTAGTGAAACGTAACATCTGTTTCAGGTCTTTTTAATTGTACCTATAAAACCCGTCCATTATTTCTGTCCCTTTGGGAAAGGCCTGGGCTGCTTGTTGCTCCCTGCGGACTCCCTCCGCTCCTCATTCAGTTCTCCGGCTGGCGCTTCCGACACGCAGAGCCGCCGTCGTGAGCTTTCACGCCGACTTCAGAGGAGCTGAGCTGCTATTTCGGAAAACGAAAACAGGGTATGTCTCCAAGCTCCCCTGAAGGCTTCAGTGTTTTTGGATTTGTCATTAAACTCTAAAGGAGCATATTCCCAAAAGCAGCAGAGAGCCTAAGGGCCGCAGGGAGCGTGGGAATAGAGGAAGGAGTGAGATTCCTGAAGTTCTAGGGAAATTTTGTCCTTTTATTAATAGACTTTGGTCCCTTTGAAATTTTATTAGCCATAAAGTTGACGGTATGTTGTGCGGCTTCTACAGCCCTGCAGAGCCTCTTCGCCTTAAACAAACTGCTTATTTCTCAGAGCATCCGTGCAATTCAGCTCCAAGGTTTCTCCTGGCCCTCCGCGGAGGGCAGCAGCTACACAAGAGCAGGTGTCATCGTCAAACTGAGACCTCCGTGGAATAAATAAATCTATAAAAACCTCACATAGTCACCGACTTCCAGCAAACACTGACCAGTTAGCCGAGGACCGTCCGGCTTCTGGAGCTCTGTCCTTTTAGCGCTCTCCCTCTTTATTTTTATGGTTCCTGCACCTTCAGGAAATGACCCTTTTATAGGGTCAACACTATAAAAGACTTGTTTTTTTTGGGAGTGGTTAGTGGACGAGTGTGTGTGTGTGGGTGTGTGTGTGTGTGTAGTGGGGGTATAAGTGTTGAAGTTACTACCGGTTCGTCTTTGGTGCCAAAGAAAGAGACCTGATGAGGCTAATAGTCTTCTCGTCCAATATATCACATAGCTGTGAACTCTGTGACCTTTTTTGTCAATAGGAGAACTTTTCTCTGGAGTGTGTGTGTGAGGCCGGGTGGACGGGGCGTGCACGGCTATCCCTGTGTGTCCAACCAAGAGTGCACATGTGGACATCTGCACTGTCATACCTCAACGTGTGTGTTGATGTGCAAGGCAGCTAACGCACGCAGAGTTTCATCTCTGCTGGATGGAAAAGGTTCTTCTAATAGTTTTAATTAAAGTGCATGAGTGAAAAGGATTTGTTACTGAGGTGAGAAGAGACAGGCTTGACATCTAAACATGGGGTATTTGGCTAAAATCTTTCTTTAAACTGTTACTTACTTATGATGTAGTTGAATTAGTTAGTTGATTTGTGCAAAAATTATGTCACGTAAATAAAAGATGATTCCTGAGCAGAAAAGTTAATAAAACTGTCTACATACATAGAAAGTCCACATTTTGGACAAATTTTTAAAGGTTCAGATACACAAAATATTGCACAAAATCTTCCCCCTTTAAATCTTCTGTCGCCACTTTTTGTTACGCTTCTATGTTTCAGATCATTGAGTAAATTTTAGCGTCAAAGGCGGCCTGAGTTAATTCAAACCAACAGATTCCAATGAATATTTATAAAAGAGACACACACACACCTGGTTCAGCCTCTGCTCCCTCCCATTCACCAGGTATGACACTGAAATTAAGATTGTGTTCACTTTCACTAACCTCACCCAGACAGGAAGTGTCTGAACCGAGAAATGACCCAAACAGAATCTGTCTTACAACATGAAGTAGGCTGAACGATGCCAGACAGAAACTCATCATGAAACGTTAAACAAACATTGAGTTTAATCAGAAAAGCTTACAAAGCCGTTCCTAAGGCTTCACTGAACGACACAGAGAGCCTTCATCCACAGTTAGAGAGAATGTTCAACAGTGATGAACCTCGACTATAAAAATTACAAGAGGAGAGAATCAGCAACTCATCTGGAAGCTCAGAAAAAGTCTGAGAGGCTGCAGAGAACTTCATGGCCCATCTCATATTTGCAAACATCTTCAACGTTTATTAAGAAAATATTTTGTGGATTGGAGAGACAAATGCCTTTTTTTGGTTGTTGTTGTTGAAAGGTGTGTATCCTGTTCGTCTTCCATGACATTAAGACGATGTTTCAGAAAGAGAACATCACGGCAACAGTCAAACATGGTGGTGGCAGTGTGATGGTGTGGGTCGATTTGTCGCTGCGGGATTAGTAAATAGAGGAACCATAAACTTTAGCAGAAAATCCAGAAGGAGAACGTCAGGCCATCAGTTTGTTGCTTTAAGCTCAATCTTAATGTTAAGTTATAATAACGACACAAGGAAACTTAAAAGTCCAGATTTAAACCCAGTTCAGATTCTGTGGTGAGACTTTAAAAAGGCTGATCATGTCTGATAGAACCAGTTTACTTTTCCACAGAGTGCCAGGTTGGTTTGGAAAGATTTTTGTTCACTTAATAAACATAAATAACATTTTGATATCTTTGTTTGGTATTGAAATTTAGTTGATGATGTGAAACAAAAACCAGAAGAAATCTGTAAGGAAGCAATTTACTTTTTAACAGCTCTGTAATTAAGACTGGAACGTTCATATTTATCCAGAAAATAAATTTGCTCGAGAAAAAGATTTAAAAAAAAAAAAACATTCTTATTTTTTGTGACTCCGACTTGACAACAAGAGACAATAAGCGTAAGGATTTCTGTCTGCAGAATGGGAACATCTCTGGTTTATCGCTAACGTTTCTGAGCATTTTGCGCATAAACAAAGAGTGACGCACAAAAGTAGGATGAGGTAAACAAAGTTTTAAGACTGAGTAGGAGTAGGAGTTTCTCAAGAAAAAAACAAACTAAGCTCCAAGCCCAATTGCACACACTTAAATCTTTGCAAATATTTTAGACTGCATGTCAAATTGCAATAAATAGTGTCGCGGTAAACAGCTCAGCAACGAGTGCCTTTTCGTGCAGCATGCGAAGCATTTGTTACAGTAAGCTGTAAAGAGGAAGATAGTGCACTAAATCCTTCACACGGTACATATACACTCATTTTTTCCATGATATTTAATTAGAAACCAGGAAGCAAGGTCCTGTTCAACCCCCACTCCAGCATCCACGTACCTTGAGTGAATACTAAGAAGCAACTCAGGCACAGGTCCAATTCAGAATGTATTGTGTGAACCCCCATGGCCCATCAAAGGCAGTGTGCACAACCATGAAAGGGTGATTGGGCTGGAGGTGCGCAGGGAATAGTGTTTGAAGTTTTCCTTCTATATCAGAGAAAGAGAAAAAGGCATTTATAATCCTGTGGGATTGCTAATCACCATGGGCTAAAAAAAAAAATAGAAAGAAAAGAAAACAGGGATGCACTCAGTCTCTCTTAACTCTTCCACAAGTGCTGGAGGAAAAAGGGTGAAGAAAGAGGAATAAGGAGCTGCGGGGTGCTAGCAGGGGAAGGAGGTGGGGGTGGAACAGGAGGGTGGATGCTGGAAACTGAGGTAAACAGAGGAGGAAAGCAAGGGGCTTTAAACATGACCGATTCGTCTGGATAATCTCGGTCATTAGCCTCTCCTGCTGGCATCATTAATGCACAATTAGGAGGCGTCACGTGCGTCGACGAGGCATCAAATCATTTCTAAACACGTCCTGCAAAGGACGGAAGCAGAGACTTCCAATACAGTCCAATGACAGAAGGTAACGGGTACCGTTCTCCCCGTAAACAACACGAGGTAAATGTAGCGGGAAAAATCCACATCTACTTCTCATCGAGCCGGAAAAAGACGCATAGTGAGATTCAGAGTGTGTGCAAAGCAGCTAGCAGCTTGTATTCCTGACAGCTGGAGAGGGATGCCAGCAAGGGAAACTTCCGCACAGTGTGATGCTGCCATTGGCACTGATTAGAGCTTCTTTTCCTAAAGGGATGCTTCATGTTTTGTGCCAACAACTTTCCCTTTAACTCTGCAGTCATGTTCACTAAATTAGAATATTCAAGTGAGGCTCACATGTCAAATTAGAAGCACCTTTTGAAAAATAACGACCTTTAAAAACATTTTAAAGGTTTAATCTGTTGCTTAATGTTTAATGCTCTCTATACAAAACATTGTTTTTATTGGAACGATGCACTAATCTCATCCTAAATGTTTTTCATTGCCTGCAAGTGAAAAAAAAAATCATTATAATTAACAAAACTAAGGACTCTAAATAATGCTTTTCACGAAATGAATAAAAACAAAAGCACAAACAAGCCCACCCCCACAGCATGATGCTGCCACCACCAGAAAACATTCTGACCTTTTAATCCTCCACTTAGACGGATTTCAGAGCAGCTAGCATGTCTTGTTCTCCTGACAGATGAGAAAAGATGCTCATGAGACACCCGATGCCGTTTAGATAGCCGCTCACAAAGGAAAGAATTATAATTGGAAGTGCGTGTGCAGAATATATTACGTGTGTAAATGTTGTTGAGCCCCACGATTTGCCAGGAAAAGGTCACACACTCCCCTCGACCCTAAGTGTTTCGCTCTTTGTGTACTTGAGGTTAAAAACAGAGAGAGAGAGAGAAAGAGAGAGAGAGAGAGAGAGAGAGAGAGAGAGGGGGGAACTGCGCCTATAAACTCCGCATTTAAAAGGCAAGTACGGCCGATGGGGGGGCCTGCTGCATGACAGGGAACAATGGCAGCTTTTTGGACACACTTTTTCTCACTGCGATGAACAGCAGGGAAACCGGTAGAGGCTCCTATAAAAGACCGATAGAGCACAGCTGTCAGGGTTGAACGGTAATTTTATAAAATGTCTCAGAGGGGCCTGCCTGTGGATTTATGGGAAACTATAAGAGGACGAGCACATTTCCAGGAGGCAACAATCAGAGGGTCCTTTAAATGGGTGACAACTAAAGATTTTAGCTCGTTTATAAAAAAAAAAAAAGTTAACAGGATGCAGAGAGGGAGGAAAGTCTTAATGTTGTGATTTCAACGCGCGTTTTCTCTCTGTAAAACATAAACGTGGGAACAAGGAAAAAGTTTGACCCTGGCTGCTAAATATTCTGCCCCATCATCATTACCACCATCAGCATCACCATCATAAAAACTAACTGGCCATTTAGGAGCTGTTTGCTCCTGATTGACGTGGGTCCTGATTATTGATTATTCAGATTTGCACTCGATCCCTATTTGACAGCCACCTCTAAGCAAGTTCGTTCGGCTTGTTTTAAGGAATGTAAAAATATGGAAAAAGAAAAAGAAGGAGCAACTCCGCTGTCCAAGCTGTCCCAGGTCCATTTTACGCACAAGGACGCACATTTGGAGACGCATTTGCTAGCTACTTACGCTCCGAGGCCATGGTGATCACGGACTCCGTCGTTGCGTGGTACTCGTCCTCCTCCATGAACTCGTCCTGGGCTGAGGCGTCTCCCTGGAAGTCGTGGTGGTCCAGGAGCTGCTGAAGCGGGGGCGCCTTGGGCAGCAGCTGGTTGACCACCTCCCGGCTGATGTTGGGCGCCTGTTTCAGGCGCAGCTTGCTCAGGATCTGGGACTTGATGGTCTCCAGCCGCAGCACCTTACTTTGCTCCCTCCAAACGCAGGCGGAGCACTCGTGGGAGCCAGCGTCCTCGTCCAGCAGAGACAGCCCCGCGTCCGTGGGCGGCTCGCTGGCAGGAGGCAGCAGCAGATTGGGCTCGTCGCTCCCTGACAGTCCCAGGAAGATGAGCGCCAGTAAGCATGGGAAGAAGTTGTACCTCGGCATGATGATGGAGGAAACTTTTTTCCGCTTCTTTTAGTTGATTTATTCCTCAATATATCCTTTCGGGTCCTTGTCTCAGCCTAAAAAAGCCTCCGAATCATTGACACGCATCTAATCCACAATCAGCCCGAAGTGGGTTGCTTTTTTTTTCTGCAGCAGTAGGTTCTGAAATAAAGTTTTCAACAACAAAAAAGTGCGTTCCAGTGTGTGACCAGCTCTTTTTGATTGAAAGGTAAATTATCTGCTTGATGAATGCATAGCCAGCTCACTTGCAGCGTATGACGGTCGCTGTGGGGTCCCCGTGTGCAATGTAGTCCATGGAGGTGTGTGCATGTGCAGAAGTGTCACTGAAAAAAAAAATGTGCAAGTGCGGTCAAAAAGGGGCTCTTTATATATCTCAGCAGCTCGGTGTCGTAATCCGTCTCCATTGGCTAAGATTGCAACAAAAGGCTTTTAGGTCTGTCACCAAGTCAAGAGGGACAGAGCGAAGGGAGGGAGGACGCGCTGTTATGGGAGCATAAATGTTTTACAGTTCACAGGCAATGCACCTACATTAGAAATATTGGCCAATTAAGGCATTAGAATAACGAGTGGCTCAAGCTCCGCGCGTTGCTGCTTTTTTAAATGGAGTGCATTGAATATGAGCTGAATGAATGGGCTTATCTTGAATTCACCAGATCTCACAAATGACATGAGTATTTATGGTGCATTTAAAAAAAATAAAAATAATCTGCCTGCGCATTCTTCAGTTGTCTCCACTGGAGCATTTTGCACATATTGGTTTAATCACGTTAACGGAAAGTGGGGGTATTTATGCAAAAACACTAAAATTAAAGATAAATACTTAACAAAAAAAAATGACATTAACCAGTCTCCAGCAATAGACATATAGGAGCAAATGCTTAATTAATTTTAAAAAGAAAAAACATTTAAATGAATAAAAAAACAACAATAAAAAATAGTTTTTCAGCTCCAACTTATAATAGATTTCTATTACACCCAACCCTGTGAAAATGACTTTGGTCAGAAAAATATGTTTAGTGTTATAATTGTTTATATCTTGGTGTCTGCGGGTGTTTTGGTAAAAGTTTCTATTCCAGAAACATGTTACCTCTTGTAACAGTTTCCTGTGCTGCATTTTTGACTCAACACTGCCACCTGCTGGTTCAAAATGACAGCTGCAGCTTCTACGGCTTCGTTTTCACTCCTTTCACAATAAATATACATCGGAACATCGTCAAAAAGTGAATTTATTTTAGTTTTTTCGTTAAAAACGTTATATTCATGCATGATGTAGAATCTTTACTCTCAGAAGGAAATATTTCAAGCATTTTAATTATGATTAAAATATAATTCCCCTTTTGAGAAAATTAAAACATCACATAAACAATAGAAAATACATATTTGATACAGAAATGTTAAGTTACAGCTTTTACGGTTATATTTCAGCCACTCATATCTTCGATAAGAAGTGTCTGCCACAGGAGATCATTGCTAAAGAAGCTGGGTACTCACAGAGAAACACAAGCACAGTGTTGGAAAGTTGAGTGAAAGGAAAAAGTGTGGTAACTGTATGTTTCAGAGAAAAGTGATTAACTTTCTTTGCATTTCAGCTGGAAATCAAGGTCTGGCAGAAGACTGAAGAGGTACAGTAATTCAAGCTGCGTGTTACTTTCTTGCTAAACCTGCTTTAATGATTATGGTATCACTGTGGCTAATTACCCCACAAACATACCTGCCCTAAACAGAAAATCTACACAGAATGGTCTGGCACAGAGACCTGCAATCTTTACAACCATTAGAGCAAATTTTGCCTTTAGTTACAAAATTTGTTTAGAACCACAAAAGCAACATGACTCTTTGAAACAAAATAAGTTGTTTTGCAATACGAAAGATTTTTAAGTTGAAAAACAAAAAAATATATATTCCTAGGTTCAATATTCTTGTAATAGATATTAAATTTCACAGAACATGACATCAAAAAGAGAAAGTAGTTTGCAACCTGCAGACAAAACTTCATATAAAAATAATGTTTCTTACTCTATTCGTGTCACTCCTGGTGAAAATGCTACATTTATATTGCAAGAAAACACCAAAGAAATACTGCACAACTTAACATTTTCAAAGTTATTAAGAACCACATCGGAGGGTCTAATAAGCTACAGGTAGCAGACCTCTGGTATAGTGGAAGAGACAGACAGTAAACTCCGAAATGCAAATGAGCTCACAGCCAGTATTAATGTCAGGAGAACCACCAGCTGATCCCCTCCATACCGATCCGCACTGATGCAGTAATTCATGCAAAAGGAGTGAGTGACACCAGTAAAGTGATACATTTCTGAAGGCTGGGACTCTGTACTAAAACTAATTTCGTTTGATACTTTTCTGAGGACGCTGAATTAGCTGTAAAGCCATAGTCAAATGAACTGACACAAAGAAAAGACCTGAAACACACCACCCAGAACAAAATGTCAGAAATAAATAAACAAACCTTTTAGTTATTCAGTGCATGTTTAAGGCATCAAACTCAACTAACACGTGGTAAACTTGGGCAATAATTAATTTCACCACGCACTCAGAGCTCGTCATGTGCTCGCTTGAACTATAAAACAAAGCCAAATTTTAAAAACCTCAATCGTAAAGCATTAGAGGAGGCGTGGCGTTTTAAACTGTTTGGTCCCTGCGGCTTCCTGTAGTCAACAGCCTGGGCGTCGCTGCGCTGCTCCTGCTGCTGCGTAGAAACCAAACACCTCACAACAGTCCAGACCAGCGCCATTAGAGCCGCGGGCGTCTCTTGTATAAAGAAGAAGTCGATATAAAGTGTGGAAAAAAATGCACTCGGCCGCACTGGACAGCAGTGGTTCTCCGAGGAAGCGGACTGTTTCTCGGGGAATGAGCGAGGATGAGTCCCTGCGCAACATCATAAAGGAGGTGAGGGGAAAAATCACGGCGACGGCGTTAATGTTTAATGACAGGGCTAAAGCTGCTGTTCAGTGCTGCGGTTACAACCGATTAACACAATGAAATACGACAAGATGAGCATTACGTGCTTATTAGACTGTGTGATAAAACAGCAGCTAGCTAAATAAAATATAGTGTTTGATTCTGGCCTGTAGCTGCGCGTCACTTCCCCATTACTAGCTAATTTAGCCTGCAGTGTTTTGGTTGAGGCTGATTGTGATGCTAACTCTTGTGTTTCTTTCAGACGGACAGCTCCACCAGACGGCTGCCCCGGAGCGACAGCAGGACGGGAACCCTGAGGAAGAGGACTGACAGCCAGGTGGGAGATTAATGCGCTGCCATGGTGTCCTCCACCCGCTATTTGTCATCTTCATCATTGCAACACTAGGATTAAAATTACGGAGCGTCAGCAATGTTTTGACACGTTGTAACCTACGTTTAAGCAATATTTAATCCCTTTCTGCATTGTAGGCATCTTCTAAAAATATCCAAACTGTGGTACAGGTTCAAAACAGCTTTTATGTAGTATTTCTTAAAAAAAAAAAAATCGGTATAGAATATATTTATTTAAATTATTAACTGTCTAGAAATAATTCAAAACATCCTTAACACTCTATTGTGTAAAGCACGTGTGTCAAATTCAAGGTTGGGGGGCCGAATCCGGCCCACCATAGCTATTTATGTGGCCCTAGAGACACATACAGAGCTCTCAAGAAAACAATTGTGTGCCTACATATTATTATTATTATTATTATTATTATCTAGCAAGATTGAGATACACATTAATCTAAATCCTTGATATCTGGCGTTTTAGTTACTTCTTTACCCACTGGCATATGAGATTTGCGTTGCATTTAGGAGCTCAGTGAAGTCCAGTCTGCAAATTTCCTTGCTATGTAACATTGTCACGAATCAAATAAATGGCTTATTACAGGAACTGAGTAAGCCATTTACTCAGGATGGAAATCACAAATAGTCACAATGAATGTTGTGTTGGAGAAAGGATGCATCTAAAATTTGCAGGATAGTTCCTCCTGAGGATTGAACTTTGCCACCCCTGTTCTGCAGTAAAGTGTTAGTGGTATACAGCAAAGTGGAAGTGACTGAGAACAACAGCAACTAAGCCACAAGGTGGTAAGCCACATAAAGTCACGTAGCAGGGACAGCTGACTGTGAGGACCGTATTTTGCGGAGCTCATCAACTTTTTGTACAGGCAGATCTCCAAACTTCATGTGGCTTCCAGTTTCTTCCAAACCTTGTAGCACCAAGTACGTTGCAAAATGTCATTTGTAATAGCTAATTTTCCCACTGTAATAACTAGTAGTTAATTGATGAGTGAAGTGGAGGTCGCCGCTGAAAGTCAGGAGGTGGAGGTAGAAAACAAAGCTTTTGTCCTCTCACTCTGCCACCCTGCAGCTCACTCTGCAGTCCAGACCTACTCTGTAGGGATGCACCGATTTATCGGTGCCAATTTCCCTAGTTTTGGGAAATCGGCTGATTTTTACATGTGAAGCTGATCTTAACCACCCATTTTATCTACCTCTGCAAAGATATTTAAATCAACCGTTCTCTTCTTCTGCTCTGCTGTCAGAGAGGTTTGAGTAGCAGACCGGCCCACCGGATCAGGTCTATATGCAGTTAACAATAGTCATCTCACTGTTGGCAACTTGTCAACTTTCTTGCTACGTTTAACAACATTTTAGACAAAAAAAAAAATTCGGAATCAGCAGGTCAGGAATTTAATAGCTTGGTAATCGACCAGAAAACTGCAATCAGTGCAGTCCTGCTTCTCTGTGTTTAAGTTTTAGTCCAGAGTTGGTTTGATAGACAATATGCAAGTAAAGAATTAATCAATTAATTGGATGATTGATTAAAATGAGTTCAATAATGTCCATGATGATATTTTTTGAAGGGGAATTTTGTTTATAGAGACTTAATAATCCATTTTATTCATGGTTTTGGTTGTTGCGTTTTACTTTGGAAGTTTAAAATATTCTCCAGTTCAAATAATAAAGAAATAAAATGTTTATTGGTTGCATTATTGTGTCATTATCAATACATATTTGAAAATGCTCTCAAAACAGCAATATTACTGTTTATGTCAATAATTTCCGGGACAATTTATCGTCTAGGAAAAATTTGTTATCACTACAGGCCGATTTATACAGCTGGTTTCTTTTTTCTAATCTGTGTGAACATGGTCTGTAAAGTAACAAATATTCTGTATTTCTTTCTTTCAGCAGTCCGACCAGGACCTCTTCATGGGACTCCCAGATATGGTGACTCTTATTCCTACTGTCTTAAGAAAAATGAAAGCCGCTTAAAAACCTGGAGTGATTCTAAAAACATATTTCTGAAACATATGGAGCAACATAAGGCCTCCCGCATAGGGTTGGTCTCCTCTGAGAGCTTGTTGAGCCGTCGCTCTACCTTGGACTGTGGCGTGCGTTCTGCTGAATTCGCCCGCACTGATTCGTGATTGCTGTGTGTGTGTGTGTGTGTCGCAGTTGGAGCTGCAGGCCAGCTACGATGAGGCGGTGCAGGAGCTGCGTGGGCTGGAGGTCGAGCGAGAGGCTCTGTTGTTCCAGGTGGACGTCTTGCAGGACTCTCTGGAGGGCGTAGAGGAGCTGCTGGCCGAAGCCCAGAGGGAAGCTGGACAGGCCGGTTTGGTGAGGCCCAGCTTTTGGGTCCTGGCTGTATTAAAACAAGCCGCGCGTCGCCTTGTTACGCTGGTTTCTCTTTATTTGTAGGCACTGGAACGCGAGAGAGAGGAGAAGAGGAAACTGGAGAGCCTGGTTTGCTCTCTGATGAAGGAGGTGGAGAGATTAAAAGAGGTAAAACAGGAAGTGAAAGGAGAACTCGGTGTAATGTCGGAGAAGTACTGCATTGACAGATAAAGGGTTTGAATATTTAAATGCCTACATGCATAAAAATATGATTTATGTATGTAAGCAATCAGATTTTTTAGTAAAGATTTTGTATAGTGGATGTTTTCAAACCTTTTTCCAACCACAATTAGGAAGAGACACTGAAGTATAGTAAATGCTCTTGAATAAATAGATATGACAAGTAGACTGTCCTCTCTATTTATAGATACGTTGTTACAATAAATGACTTTTTTCTCTGTAGAGCAACACTGTGTCCTCTAGTCCTGTGTGACTCTCTTCTCTGCAGCTCCACACAAACATTTTCTATAAGATTAAAATCTGGCACAGTTAACTATATCTAGGTTTCTATTCGTGTTGTTATTTATTTTACTGGTTGCCTCTTTTTAAAATTATTATTTTATTCACGGTTTCCCACAGGAGCCTTTTTAAGCCTGGTGGTCGGAGCGCAGGCCAGTCATTCACTGTCTTTGGTGTTTTTGAGTTAAAAATGTTTCAAATTGACAGGAAATTTGAAAATATCACTAAGTAGTTATGTGTTTTTGGAAGACTTTATTAGCAATATCTAATAAACAAATTTTGCTTAGCCTGGCGGCCCACCAGGCTTAAAATATACTGAGGGAAACCCAGTTATTTTATTTTTAATCAAACTTAATTTTATTATGTTGTAATTACTGTGAAGCATTTTAGTCAGCTGAGGTTGTCGTAAATGTGCTGCAAAAATAAACTTTGACTAAATGAAAAGCTTTTTACATACCTTTTTCATTCATATGTACATAATTACTAAACTCTCAGATTTACCTTCTTGAGACGGCAATTTATACAAAGAGCTTAAGATTTAAGAACATTAAAACATACACTGAAGTGACAGCTACTTACTAGAGTAATTTCTCCTCTTCTCAGGAGGCAACCAGCCACCATAACGAAGAGAGAGACTCCCTGCTGTGTGAACCTTGCAGCACCAAGCTTGCCAACGGCGGGGTGGCGGGTCCAGAGGAAGGGGGACGGACAGCAGGGGGCGTTCTCACAAAACCGCGACGGATGGTCAACCAGCTCCCGGCCCCGCTCCGGTCTCTATCGCTGGACGGCGTCGTCGCCACCGACGGCGTTCTCCAGAGGCCGTACGACAGCCACCGCCAGGACGGGCGGGATCCATCTCCTGACAGGAACGACTCGGACAAAAGTGCCTACGAGGATGCGTCTGCCGAGACTCCGGAGCAGGACCGGACCTTTCCCGGGGACGGAGACCTGCCTCACGATTCAGAGGACAAAGGAAAATGTCCAGCTGACGACAGCCAGACCCAAGACTCCGCCAACCCGGACGCCTGCGTTTTGTCTTAAATTCATCTGACTTTAAAGGTGAACCTTTTTCTTTTTTTTCTTTTCTCGTCTGGTAAAATACAAGAGCTTTTCCTTTATAATTATCATCAGAGAGAACTTTGATCTGAGCTGATTAAATAAATCAAAAACATTTCATCAGCTGCGTTTTCCACTGAATGTTTACCGTTTCAGTTGCCCTTTAAGCTAGATTGCCAAACATTTCCTAAAAAGGCAAGAATGAGCTTTTTCTTTGTCGCATATCGAGTCATTCGGTCGTCACGATTTTTAACTAAACGGATACTTTTCCTTCGGCGTTATTTATAATTTTGTTACCAAATCGCTGTAGTACGTATTCACTACAAAAAAAAAGCTCAGGTTTGCCATGTGAAACCCACAGACTACATTTATGTTAGTTGCCGAGAACAATGCCGAAGTCGGCCTTTGCTTCTTTCGACGGGGATAAAGAGGGAAAACTGCTGAGATATTTGTCATCCGGATTTATCTGTATCCAAAACTCTGCAGGAATCCAGACGTGGACTGTTGCCGTTTTGGTTTTACTGTCTCATTTCAAAATAGACCAATTCTTTTTACTTGAAGCAGATTTACGGCGTTTGTCTTTCCATTTGATGCTCGGTGCGTCATTACTAGGGATTTTTAAATTATGGTTAAAAACACCATCTAGATATACTTTTCAGTCTTAAGATATTTTTATACGGTCCCTTTGATATGTTTTTGCTCTGAAGGTTTTTAAAAATATGGTTGCATTTGCACTTTTTTTTTAAGGTCAGACGTTTGTCAGACTACAACAGCAACAACGTTCCTTTCACAGCCGAACGCGTCCTCTGAGGTGCAGCAGGATAAACGAATACAGTCTGTCTACATGGAAACAATTACATGTTTGCACTTTTCTGTGGATCTTGCTGTTTGGACGTCTCTTGTTGCTGTAAACTATTTTTACGTCACATTTCTCTTCAGTGCTTAAGGCAACTGTAAGCCGGTCTGTGTCTTTTGTGATGCATGAACACAAACATAGTCACTATTTTATGAACTGCAAGTGAAATGATTCCTGTACTTTTTGCACGAAGTACTTTAATACATATTATCTAATATGTCACTTAGCACACCGTTTGTTTCACGTTTTTCTTTCCAAGATCGAGGACAAATTATGAACGCTTGAAACATATCACGGTAGATTAACGTAAAAATGCTCCTAATGAGACAATACTAATGAATTCATGGATATCAACGGTGCATTCAGCTGCATTCAGCAGTCATGTTGTCAAGCTGCAAAGTATTTGCCTTTGCAATGTTTATTCTTCACCCGAATGCTGACTCACGCACTAATACTTGACTGTTTATCGTTCTGGTTGCCAAGATACACAACATAATCAACCAGCTCTGATGCCTTGATGAGGTTTGTCCTTCTTAAAATGTCTGTAAGTGCTGTCTCGTCGGAAACAATCTAGTTCTATCAAATAGACCTTAAAATAAACAGTTCTCTGGTTCTGGTCGTTGTTTATCAAGAGCAATGGATCCTTTAAATGGTGCCGCCAGACTTTCTGTTCTGAACAATTTTAAAAATACTCTTTTTGTTTGTTGATGTTTGATTTCAATACAATGCAAAAAAAAAACAAAAAACAAACAAGTCCTTACTGTATCTTAATGCCTTTTTTGGGGTTTAATATTTTTGTCATTTTCTTAGCTTTTAAATGTTTTGCTGTCGAAATAAAGGATGATTTATATGAAAATAAACTGACGTTGACATGCCGTTTGTGTTTATATTTATTCAACATTCAGCTGGAATATTAGAAATACTTTCACATGAAGCTTGATTTCAGTTTGGAGGCCGAAAAAGGAAACTAAATATGCTGCGTTGATAATAAGTGTTTAGTTAACTTGGCATAAAGAATATGAATGATACTGAAAGTAACCCTGTGCAGACTAGTGAGTAATGCAAAATGAGCAAGAAATATAAACACATTCTCATGAAGATGCTGACAGAATAAATAAACTTTCAGTAAAACTTGTTTCAGCATTTGTCCAACAGATGACAAAGCTGGCTCACAGCTTCTTCGCTCTCGGGTTTCATTTAAATAAATAAATAAATCTTGGTGCCTCAATAGAAACACTTTTCTTCCATTTTGAGAATGTAATCGAAAGTTTTTTGTCTGGTATATTTTATTGGCATTCCTGTTGAAACATAAAAATGCCTGAATTAAAATTATATTTTGAGGCAAAATGTTACTGTTAAACATAAAAATTATAATTTTAGTTTTCTAATCAGTTAAGGAGAAACCTCATATCAAAATCATTAGTGGTAAAATTGTTTTTGCCTCAGAAAAGTGTGGGAAAAAATGTCCCACTGTACAAAAAAAAAAAAAGAATATACACTGCTCAAAAAAATAAAGGGAACACTCAAATAACACATCCTAGATCTGAATGAATGAAATATTCTCATTGAATACTTTGTTCTGTACAAAGTTGAATGTGCTGACAACAAAATCACACAAAAATCATCAACGGAAATCAAATTTATTAACCAATGGAGGCCTGGATTTGGAGCCGCACACAAAATTAAAGTGAAATGTTCCCTTTATTTTTTTGAGCAGTATATATTTATTTATTTAAAAAGTTACTTGTTATAAATATCCGATTTTTGCCCAGATTGCACAAGTTTAGCTTTCCTGGGACGAATACTAAGTGGAAAAACATTAAGTCCTGATTCAAGTTTCACACAGAATACGAAGACAAAGACGAGGACTTGTGGAATATTCTTATTTGGCCGTCAGAGCAGAAGCATAAAATAAATTACAGCATTCCAGGAAACAAACCTCGTAACAACAAACCGTAAAGCACGGAGGTGGAAGTGTCATGATCTGGGAAGACTTTGCTGCAGCAGGACACGTCTACCTCTGAGGAGACTGGCACATGAGTCCTAATCTTTTCCTATTTTTTAAAATAATTTGTTTAATGATTGAAACAAAATCTAGATGTTTACCTGTGAGTATATAACTTTATTTTCTAAAGATAAAAAAGTTATACTAGACTTCTAAGCATTTCCCAACAAAAAGTTATTATTTATCTGACTTATCTTAATTTTTTGTGTGGCTATGCAATCAGAAAATGACAAATAAATCCAATAAAAAAGTTTTAAATGACTGGAACTGTTAATTTTGCCACCAAACACAGTCAGGAGGGGGGGAAATATCCACAGCTGTTAGAAATGTTGCACATTGTTAACACGGGCGCCAATAATTATAGAGCGAACTGCATTCAGAGAACTCAACATTATCATGTGTGAATTTAGCAATAATCTTTCATTAAAAAAGTAGGATTGAAACATAGTAAAAACGATTCACCATCAAAAGAATAAAATCTGATTTCTAAGTCAAAATAAGGGGTAGAAAACCTTTTGCTGTTAATATTTTGAACACAAAGACTTTGATCAAAACAAGCCTTTCTCTTTCTTCAGTTTCAGCTGTCTCCACTGCGGCAGGCTCACAAACTTATCTTTGCTCAAACCAAATACGCTGGCGAAGTCGGCGTCAGACAGGTGCTTCTGAAAAACAAAACAAAAAAAGAAACTGGGCGTAAAGGCCTGCTCTTTGAAGAAACAGAAAATGCTTTGGTTGAGTAATACTCAAAAGCAAAAATATTTAATATTCAGGGGGATTCATAATAGGAGGAGATCTTCATCTTCATGTTTAGAGACTCTTAGGTTCAATACTGAAGCACAGTGAAGCTGTTCTAGCAGCGTGTTGCTTTCCTCCACTAAACTTTCCTCTCTGTCTGTTCACCTGACAAGCACCAGCGAACTCACACACCTCTTTCGCGGACGGGTCCACACCTTCAGGCAGCTCGTCAGGTTGCTTGTTAATCAACATGTCGGGTGGGAAAGGCTGAAAGGTTTTCTCCGCCTCAGCATTTTCCTCCTGGAAAATACCAGCGTGCTCAGACTGTGATTCATGATTAGCTCACATCATCAGGGAAATGCATTTTCTTTTTCCTGTGTAGCAGAAAGGAAGATGAATTGCTGTTTTAAAAAAGAAGCACAGTCTTGACTCGTGCTCCTGGCAGCTTGCTAAGCTTCCCTTCAGCTGGAATTTTTCTCATTTCATCACCTTACAGCCACAAACTTCAGTGGGATTTTACTGCAGCACGAAAATGTGAAATGCTGCCGTCACAGTCTGTCAGCTTTTCACAGCTACAAGCTGCGCTTCCTGTCAATTTGGTGTTGCGACTTCGCTCACACTCAGTCAGAACGAATGGAAAACATCTGTGAACTGTTCTCTGAACTTTGGCTAGGCCATTCTAACACCTGCATACATTTTAATCAAAACGTTGCTATTGTAGCTCTGGCTCAGTTGTTAATGTCATTGTCCTGCTAGAAAGCGAGCCTATAAATTATCCGATCAATTCTGTTTCTGTCCCTGCTGAAGAAAACAAACTGCACAGCATGATGCTGCCACTACCATATTTTAGGGTGAATAGCAGTGTAATCTTTTCGCAAGTTGCCACTTCTTTCTTAGATATTTTTAAATATTGTTTGTTTCCTTTTAACTCTTCTTCCAGTTTCTTTTTAAAGTCTGTTTGGCTGTGAACACAACAGTTTGACCTCAGTCACATGAAATGAGTCTAGATTTTGCTTTTTTTTTTTTTTTTTTTTTGGGGTTTGGGGAAAAAATCCCAAAAAAGTTTGCCAAAAAGTTTGGCCAGCATGCTGGCCAAAAAGTTTCATCTGATTTGGACGCCTTCTACAATTATCACAAAATGAGAAAAAGCTTAAGAGATATAAATACTATTGCTTGTTGCCATATAATCAATAGATTCAGGTCTAGAAAAAGAAAACTAAATGTTAGTCTTGTCCAAATGAAAACCAAATTATTTGTATTTTCTATTATAAGAAATGCATAATGAACTTCAAAAAAGAGATGTTCTTGTTTATGCTGCTAATTTAGTTTAACTATTGTCATAAATGCAGCTGCTACTTCTCTGTTGCACATAAAGTTTTAGAGAAATGGATTAACGTACAGTTTGCAGAACAATGGGTGTCAGGTCTTCTCCCAGCTCTTTCTTCAGTTCTTCATAGCTCTTCCCTCCCTAAAACACAAAAGAAGAAAAAAATCCCAATCTATTTTTAGATTTTAAATACTGTATTTTTCGGACTATAAGCCGCTACTTATTTCCCACGCTTTGAACCATGCAGCTTGTAGCCAGTGCGGCTTTTCTGTGAATTTTTTCTTCAACCGACAGGGAGCGCTTTAGCAGGAAGTGAATTGGTTTAAACTTTAAACAGTATACTGTTTAAAATGGGGAAACGCCCAATAGGTAATTGTGATTTTTGTTTTCAAGAAGAGACAGTAAAACATGTTTTGTTGTTATGTCCTAAGTACTCTGAGGAGATAGAATGTAAAGAATAAATTACAGTTAAAAATACTACTGAATATTTACGTTATTTAATAAACTATCTTAAGAAAACTAAAGTGATAGAAAGGATATAAGTTTTTTTTTGTTTTGTTTTGTTTTTTTGCGGGGGTTCGGGGGGGAGATCATATAAGTTGCATTCTGATCCACACTCCATTCCAGTAGGTGGCGGTAATGCACACCTTTAAGTTGCTTGCCAACCGCCATTAAACAACAAGAAGAAAGAGAACAAACACATGCTAGCAGCAGGCACGACTGAGAAATTCCTTCAAACTCAAATGATGCAGCTTTTAAGTTGAAGGTTATGATCTGGCAGTACAGGAGGGAAATAGAGCTGCTGCACGTAAACTCGGCGTGAATGAAACCATGGTTCAGCTTTATTAAGGACGCAGCCCTTTGCTGGGTCCTTGAGAGCGGCGGAGATATCAGCGGCTTATATATGTACTTTTCCATTTTATCATTATTATTATTATTATTATTATTATTATTGTAGGTGCGGCTTGTAATGAGGTGCGCTCTATAGTCCGGAAAATACAGTGAATGTCATGGCTGTCTGTCATGCTGCATCTGAGAGACTCACGCTCCACTTTGAGGGATCCCAGGCACCAAACCAGCCAGTGAAGGTGGGCGGCTCAAAGCCCTGCTTGATCAGGACGATGGGCGTGTCCGGGTCTCTGTCTCCAGGGTGAGTCCGCAGATACTCCTGGCTCGTCACCACGGCTTCTTTACGCTCCACCTCATTCGCCTCTTTGCCAATCCACAGAAACAGCTAAAGGAAAAGAGGGAATTCAGGTCAGCAGAGGTCGATGGAGTGGACGGCTTGTTTGTTAGATGTTCTGCGTCCCACCTGGTCCCAGGTGTCCAGCAGCATGATGTCGTCCTCGCTGAGGTCGTCCTGTGTGAACTGAGCCACCTCACTGACGATGAAGCGCCCCGTTTTGTTGGAGCACTCAAACAGGCGTGGCTCGTGGTCTAAAACCACCTGCTGCAATCTGCAGAAAACCAACGCTTGAAATATGTAACTTTTACAAAAACTATGATTCCTACATATTTCTTGAAATAGTCACTGCATTGTGATGGTACAGGACGATCTGTGAATAAAATCAGACTGCTCTGCCTTTTCCCTGTTCTCTCAGTGTTGTTTCTTGATCAGAAACAACTAAACAGAGCTAGGAGGAGGGTCTTAGTGCTGTCAGTCATGCTTGTGTATGCTGCTCACATACTACCCCTTTCTCTCTGCTATGTGACAGCTTCTCCCAGTCAACAGAGGCTGCCGTGACTGTTCAGGGTAGTCAGCATCACCACCAATGACGGTGGATAAAATGTTTTTCTGTAAAGGTAAGTTATTTCTCTGTAATTAGAACATTGAGCAGCACGTACATGAGCTTGACTGACAGTGCCAAGACCTTCTTCCTGGCTCTAATTGGCTGTTTTTGGTTGGAAGTTTCTTCAGATGGCAATAACATCTCAGGGTGGAGGTGTAGGAGATAGATTTTTTCTCTGATTATCTATCTCATATAATATGGTGAAAGCTTTAACAAATAGGTAAAAAAAAACAAAACATTTTTTAATAAAAGTTTCATCCCCCAGCTTTAAACTCAACTAAAGAGCTTCAGATATGTTTCTCCTATTGGAAGTACCACCAACATTTGTCTCATTCTTACCTTTTGTCATTTGCATAAGGAGCTTTACCCCCAAGCAGCTCCCAGAATTCAACAGGCTCTTGACCCTCAGCCACAATCTCTTCAAAACCTTTTTCTGAGCCGAGGCCGACCACAGAGCTCACCTCCTTTGCCATGGCTCTCTCGTCTCCGCTTGAGCCCTGAAAACACCAGAAAAAGCTTTCAGCGCCGTCCTGAATCCGCCGTACCGCCGCTGTGTCTCTCTCACCTTCCCACACCACAGGTAGATTCCTGATTGGCTCTTCAGCAGAAACACGTCGTTGGAGTTCAGAGAGGTGGCCAGGGCTGGAACCTCAATGGTTTTCGTGTTGGACGGGTCAGAACCACGAACCTGGAACAGCCTTACTGGAGGCTCCGGATCAGAGTTCCCATTTCTGGATGTGCCACCCTGAAGGAAAAGAAAAGCACTGAGCATAATGATTGGTAGCTAATTAGCCGAGTAGATTTTATCACAATACCAAAAATGCCATTATAGGAGTCAAATATGTGTATTTTTGGGTTTTTGGTCACTAGATGGGGCTGTGGCCTCCAGTATATGAGCCAAGAGGTGACAGGTGTTGAACCTGGAAGGGCACGCAAGTTTTTGAACGCTATGGCGGAGTCATTGTTAACACTGTTGCCGTGTATCCTGGAATAATTGGATTTTGTTCACAAATGGTTTCATCTGACTGGAATAAATTTGGAATTGGAACAACGAAGAAGATCTCTGGGATTGACTTTTACATGTAATCAACAGGTACAACTTCAGTCGCTCAGCGCGTCACAACAAAGCAGCAACGGATCAACGCTTAACCAGTATTAAACTGGCTAGTACAGCCGTCTTACGTCGAAGATGACCATTTTCCCTTTGAACATGGCCATGAAGTGTCTCGGTTCCTTTCCCATGGTCACTCTCACTTGGACTGGCTCGTCGTTGTACTTCTGATCCAAGTTCACAGCCTGAAACGCCGAAGCGGCCAGCTCATCCTGCGTGGCATGGCGCCCCTTAAGAACACAAAACATAAACCATAATGTGAAGCAGCTTAATGCTTTTGCATCCTGAAGGCAGGTTATCATGCTCTTACCTGCCACATGTACAGAAGGTAACACTTTCTGTTGTTGACTAAGTAAGTGTACAGGATCAGGTAGCAGTCTCCTCCGTAAAAGTATCCGTACCCCTTGGGGTCCACCGGGGCCAGCTCCAGGTTCTCCACTCGCCACACCTGAGGAGGTCAGAGGTGAAAGAGGAAGCATCATGTGTAAGCATGAATAAAAAACAGTGAGATTCTCTCTCCTCACAGTTCCTCCACCAAGGAGGATCGGCTGCACACAAGCAAAAAAAGTAAAACAAAGATATATATACTCTGTTTGAAGTAATGTTTCTTCCAGCATCATAAAACAACTTGATAACTATGACGTATTTCTTTAACAACAGTAATTATCTTGAGTTGAAACTCACCTTTTTTTTTTCTCAGAGTTTGAGCCAAATTAACAAGATAATGCTTTACTGCTGTTGAGACCTGACTGATATCAGGATTTAAACTTCCTCTTTTTCTTCTTGTGGAAAAACACACAACTTTAACAGTTACATTACTGAAGGTAAAAAGAAAATGAATATTTTGTCCTGCTTCCGTTCACTGCCAACTTGATTTACACAAACATTCGTTCAAGTGAAATAGTTCTGCTGATATCAACGATGTGATAAATTTACAAATTTACAAGTTAGTGCTTACCTCTGTGTGAACACATTACAACTTCTATGTTCTTGGAGCAGAAGTTGTCATTTGAAACAACATAAATACAACTTTTCAGTTTTGATTCAATAAAGAACTTACCAGTATTTGTGCACTGCTATCATGACAAATTTTAATTTAATTTCAATCTCTGGCTTTACATTGTGCCTTTGAAGCGTATCAAAGCTACGGATGAATGTATAAGATGTTCTGAAGGTGAATTATAAACTGATCCTCAGTTAAAAATGTATATTTTGTCACATAATTCTGATTTGTACATCGATCTGAGAAAAGACTATTGGGAAAACAGCTTTTATATTCAGGTATTTTGTCAAAAAAAAAAAAAGCCTTACTTCAACCTGACCTCCACCATTGTCCACCATTCGCTCCTGAGCAGCGACCTCCGGCATCGAGTGCATCAGGGAGGCATCAAATTTCTCTTGTGTGATGTGAGCTTAAAACAAATAAATAAATAAAAATCACTGACTGACTGATGTCCAATGAAAGCTCATGTCTCTTTCTTCATTCCAATTTATTTTTTCCTCTTGTTAAAATACCAATTTTGCCCCTCGTGTTTGCTTTTCCAAGGCCTTGCGTCTGGTCTTTCACCGTCCACTTCTGGAAGAGCTGCTTGAAGAGAGCGGACTCCGCCCCATCATTCACTGACTCCACGCTGGTGGTTAGTGGGTAGTTTTTCGCTTTGATGAAGTCCTGCAACAGGCAGTCAAACAGAACACTGGAAATAAAAAGGCGGATAATCTAATCCCAGGCTGATGATGTGACGTCACTCACCAAAGCTCTGGACATGGCAGCCTGTCTCTCAGCTTTGTTTGCCTTCTTCCCTTTCCAGACGAAGATCTTACTGCCTCCTTGATCCAGGATGAAACAATCCTGCAGGACATTCAGATGATAATTATTATTTCCAACAGGATGGAAGTATGTAAATAACCTGAACAGATCTGTAGGCAAGCAGGAAACAGGTGATGAAATCACACAGACGACTGACGTGCTTGTTGAAGAACTCTCAAGCAATTCAAGGTTCAGATCTTATAAAGATAATCAGACAGAAACCAGTTCATTAGCTGATGATTTAGCAAATAGTCATTTGAAAGATGTTTCGAATATAGACAGTTTATTTTTCAAACCATTTTTAACTCTAGGAGTGCTGATCTGGCATCATGCAATTTAAGGTTTTGAAGAAGGTTGTTTTTCTTCCTTTCTGAGTCTCAATGATTGTTTTGTATTTGCACTTTAAACCTTGTATACTATTCTTTATGGCCCACCTGCAATGAACATTGCAAATTTGCTTGGGCTGGAAACAGAAACACTTAACCACAACGTCATGCTTGAGTAAGTCATTGGATTGGGGTTGCATTGACTCACGTCATGGGTGAGCAGATCCTGAACCAGAGGGTTTGAAGCGATCTCTGCTACTTTCATCTGACCATCTGCGTCTGACACTCTGAAATCAAAGGGATGAACATATAAATAATAACCAAAACGGGTTTGAGGACAAATAAAATCAGAGATAGCGAGCAGCTCACCGGTAAAGCATGAGCTTTCCCTTTGTTTCCTGGTCAACAGTGTCATCAGGCGTCCCGTCTGGCAGGTCAGAGGGTCTTTCACCCAGAACGTTCTTCAACACCTCCATGTTCTGAGGGGAGCTGCTCTCTGCGTCGCCCTCGATCACTCTGATCTCCGCCCGGCCTCCTCGCTCTCTGTCCCGGATGTCTTTGGCCAGCATCATGCCCTGAGAAAGTGAAGATACAACAAATGCTTACAGCCTTAGTTTTTTTTTAAAGGCAAACTGTTATCAACATTACGCCATTGCAATTTTTGGTTTGTTTTTTTTTATTTTTACTCCAAGCTGTTGTTTCAGCAGAAATTAATCACACATTTGGTCCTACGGACTCTGGGGAAACATTGTTTCAATTAAATGGACTTTAAATGATCGGATGTGGAATCCCTGACTGAAATCACTTCCAAATAACTTTTACTGGTATTGTGTCTTTGATGTGATGCAGCTGGATGACTCAGATCAGTTTCAGGGTCTATTGAAGAGGGAGAATTGGGTAAAATTGACTTCTTTGAGCTTTATATCATGCTATAATGTTATTCCCTGATCAAAAACACGCTCTGATTCTTTCATGCATGGTTGAGAAATCCTTTAATCTCCCTTGGCAGCCATTTGGAGGCGCCTAAATGCTTGGTCTCAGAAAGCTGCAGTTTATCTTGGAGCTTGCGCCTCACAGAGTACCCCTGCCACACGCTTTCCCCACTCAGCTCCATCAGACTAGCGGCAGCAGCAATTAGCAAACACCTGGTTGAGCTGCACATCTGAGTTACTTCTACAAATTACTTCTCAGTGCAATGCTAATAAAGGCTGTTAACGGCATGATTAAAAGTATTGTCATGACAAACTGAAGGTGGAGTGTCGCAGTAGAAGTTTCTTAAAGAGACAGTAGCCCAATTTTAAGGTGTTAATTTGCAAAATCCATTTTTTTTCAGTCATGTTTAATATGTGGTATTTTTATAACAACCAAAGGTAACACAGCTACTTGATTGTGCTATAAAATGCCACAAAATACCTCAAAAATACATAATTCTGCCCCTTTTAACATTTTGGAAAGAATGTTCCCAAAATGTGGGAACATTTTGGGAACATGTTCCCACAACAAACACCAAGACTATACCCCACAGTCTTGGTGTTTGTCACCAAACATATATAATCAAAAAACCAGGGAGAAAATGCAAAAAAAAAACAAACCTATGGCTCAAACTAAATAACTAAATGTGTTACGTTTATTTGTTCATATTGCATTCATTTTTCTTCCATCCTGCCTGTTTTGCATTCATGGTCAGCATCCTGGTACTAAAATGAATAAAAGCAACTAGTTGTTTGCATTTATTTGTATTTTGGAGTTCTGGCTGTAAAAACTGGAAGAATTTGCACAACCCCAAAGTTTCCCAGCACTACCATAGAAAACAGCTGTGCAGTTTGACACCTCTCTTAACACTGCTAATGTAATTCAGCTGCATTGCCTGGATAGAGACTGATGCGGATGTGCAACCATGCAGCGATGCAAATTTTTACAGTACCTATTAGAATGAATTGGAGATGTAAGCGGTGTTCAGTTAGTGGAGCAATGATTGTAAAATAGGGTGTGGGTTCGTTTCTCTATGAACTGCATTCATTGTATATCTGATTTACAATATATTTATGAGTCCAATGTGTCTAATAGAGGACTTATTCAGTCAGAAAGCCTCACCTTCAGCCTTTCCTGAGTGTTGCTCTTTGGACCGTTCCACTGGACGATGGTCTTGCCAAGGTCTAACAAAAACACATCTCCAAGGTTGAAGCTCTTCCAGCTCATCTCCACCTAAACCACAAAGAAAATAATAAAATTACTGTTTTTACTTGAAATAACACTTGCATTAGTGTTAATACCCCTTGATTTTATCCACATTTTGCAAATACATAATTCAATGTGTTGCAGTGGATTTGTGTGCGACAGCCCAGCGGGAAGCAGAAATTACAGCACTGTTCACAAATTTGGCCCTCATGGAAGAGTGGCGAGGAAAAAGCTCTTGTGGAAAAAAAGCTATAAATACTTTCCCATATGCAGGAAACTTGGAGGAAAATGTATTCTGGTCAGATGAGACCTGAATTTAACTTTTTGGCCTAGATGCAAAGCACTGTGTGTTGAGGAAGTTTAACTTTACACATTATCCTGAACAAATTATCTGCGCAGTAAAGCAGTGGGAACTTTGTACCGTGACGACGCTTTTAGTTTTAACAGAGACAGGAAAGCTGTTCAGAACTCATGAGAAGGTTGATGGGACTAAATGCATCCCAATCCATGAAGGAAACCTGCTGGATACTGCAAAAAGGTTCATACTTCCACATGGACAACACTAAATATGTTTACAGAGCTACAATGCCATAATTCATGCGGAAAAATGGCCCAGTCAAAGTACAGACATGAATCCAATTCAGAATCCATGGCAAAACTTGACAATTGATATGAACTGAAGCTGTCCAGATAGTGAAACCAAACTTTAGCTAGTTTTCAAAGAATGGACCTGCAATTAATAAAGTATTATGATTCATGTATCATTTTACTTCCACTTTGCAAGTAAATGTGACTTTGTGATGATCTGTTATATAACATCCCTGAGGTTTGAGGCTCTAATGTGATAAAATGTGGAAAGAAGCTTCAAGGGATCAGAATATTTTTGCATCTGTGTGACTGGAAAACATGGCTCACCTCCTTGGCAATTATCCTTTTCTTTCCTTTCACATGAAGCAGTCTCTGAATGTCATACGAATTGGTTTCAGTGTGCCGCATGCCGCTTGCAACGCCCCCTTTCTTATAGCTAAACAAAACAGAAAAATACAATTTATGGTGTACTTCACTTAAAGGCTGACTGTACGAACATCTTTCACTCACATTATTCCACTTTTGAAGTATCCCTTGAACGTATCCGACTCGTTGTGCTGAACCTCTCTGTACTGAATTGGAGAGGAGCCTAAGAAATCATCCAGCTGTATGGTGTACACAGCAGCTGCACCCTGCTCATCCTGGCTGGACTCTGAGCCGATCCAGAAGTGGATGTTGTAACTTAAAGAGCTATTCAGCTTCTGCGTCTGGAGAAAGACAAAAGTGCAGAATCTGTGTGTGCATTAGCACAGATGGAGAAGGAATGGCTCAAAGGATCATCCAGACAGTTTAGCAGTAAAACGGTTTGATAATTTTTATATGCTTAAATGGGGAATCATTCTCCGTCTGAAGACTTACAAACAGAAGTACATAGCAGTCACCCTCGAAAAAGTTCCCAAAGGACTTCTCAGGAACTTGAACAAGCTCCATTTTCTGTTGCACAGAGAGAAATTAAAACTTTTACTTTTGGGTTCATCACTACCTCTCTAATAAAAAGTGAAATAAAATCCAATCACCTCAACTCTCCAGATTATAATCCCTGGGCTGCGAGTCACTGCTCTGAACGTGTACTCCATGTTGCTTCTGCGCTCTCAGCTTTGCTTTTCTGGAAAAAGAGAGGAAAGAACAGAAGCAAAATTATTTATCACACAAATTCTCATTCGTAGTTTTTGATACTGGACGTCAACAAACACTACATGCCGTGTAAACTTGAATGAAGAGGAGATTGTGATGTCTTCATCTGATCCTCTAGGGGATGATTTCCTGTCTGATCACAAGAGAGCCACAGTTGTCACTCATACATTTCTTGTGATAGATTTGCCTACTTTTGCATTTTTGGGGCCATCATGGCGCTCTGCCCAATCACAGAGAGAGATACAAGCCCCTGTAGGCAAATATGCTGGACAGGAAAAAGCACTGACTCATATTCAAATGCACCCATAGTAGTACTTATTAACTACATTATGTCTCTTTGAACCATGATAAGCACATTTGCTGCAGTTATTGAAGCACAATAATTTGTTAGAAGTTGTATTTTCCAAAACAATAATCATACCTGCAGCATGTCAGTTTTGTAGTATAACTGACTCATAATTTCAGTTCAACTCAGTTTATTAATGTAGCGCCATTTCACAATAAATGTAATCTCAAGACACTTTGTAAAAATAATTATATTAGTTCAATTACACTTAATTTCCAGTTGTTCAATAAACTGATATTAGTGTGAAAGAATCTACAGTATGGACTACAGCATACATCTTAGATGCATTTTCATATCCTGCAGCAAACTGTAACTATTTCAAGGAATACAGAAATTAACACTGTTGGAAAAACAAGTGCATTACACAAATCTGTCCTTTATTTAATAGGGACAGGAAGAAAATAAATTATCCATACGTGCATCTAAACATGATGATGGCAGCATCATTCTGAGGAAACTGTTTTCTTCAGGACAGACAGAGAAGCTAATATGTTAATATGACTGACCTAAATACAGGTCAATACTGGGAGAAAACCGAACCCAGACTCTAAGAGACTTAGGTCTGGTTCAGAGACTCATCTTCTAGCAGGATAATAACCCTAAAGCTGCAGTCAAAGCTGTGATAAAATGGCTTTGATCAAAGCATATGATAATGTTAGACCGGCCTACTCAAATCACATAAAATCCCAATAAAAAACACTGAAGGACGTGGCTGAAATGCAACAAATTGTGGAAAAATAAGAATTTTTGCAGGACAATAAGGCTTTTGGAAGTGGGTCTGTATGTTTATGTAAATGCAATATTTAGATCCTGCTATGCAAATGAAAGAAAGATAAGGTAAAGCATCCATGTCGTGTCGCCAGTGTGTGTTGAGTGACAAGGAAGGTTTGAAACACAAAAAGCAGCCTACTGAGAGAGACTGAAGCTTTCTGGAAACACCATGACTGTAACATAAGAATGTATGTTGTTTAATTTTACAATTCTCTCCATTGTTCCTCAGTTAATAAAAAAATTAACTTTATTGTTCAGTCAAATGCTAGAAAAGTGATTCAGCTGAATATAATTAGCATAGATAAACATGTAGAAGGATTGTTTAGTGAAAGCAGTTCATATGATCTGTAGATGTCAGCAGGCTTTTTCTACTGACTCCCTGGGAAGCAAAACAACACTTTAAAAGGAAGAATGTACATTGGCTGAACTTTATGCTAACAAACAGCTACTGCTCCCTGCTGGCCTGGCTGTTAACTATCTGCTTGGATAGCAATACTACACAGAGCATAACCTGTGCTAGCTTTCTTCCAATATATAAAGGAATATATAAAAACATGTTTCCTCATTGGCTTCAGTGTTGGGCACCATTAAAGTATTGCTCTAATTTTAGGTTAGAGAAGTTTTTGTTTGGTGAGTCTATATCCAAAAGTTTTCTTTTTTTATTATTTATTTATTTATTTTTTTTACCTGAAACAACTTTAGATTCAACATTTTCACATCGGTTCATTAGAATGCCACCTTATAAATCTCTATACCACTTTTGTTTTTGCAACACTGAGGGACAATCAGTTGGTCTTGGAAATGAGTTGGGGATTGGGAGGGACATTTCTGGATGCATAGTGATACTAAAGTCAGAGACATTTTGTGTCATAAAGTTAGAGACGTCTTGTGTAAATCTTGTGCACTAAATATTGGGAAACGAGAGCAACCCACACTCCTCATGGCTCTGAATAAGTACAGTTCACAGTGGTGGTTCACCAGCCTTTTATTATTCCCCATGAAGTGGCAGTTACTGGTTGCTATAGCAACCCACTGGAGCTAACTGAGTTGAGGGTTTTTTCTAACTCCGACGATATAAGACCCTAAAAGCTCTAGACCTGAAATAGACAGAGGACAAATACGTGGAACAGGAAGCGTAGAGGACGATAAGGAGAAGCAGTGAGGACACAACACACATAAAAATAGAATTTATTGTTAAAAGAGAATAACACCTTGATGTTATCTCTATGCATTTGTTAGCATTGTTAGCATACTGAGTGTAGAACTGGAGTACCTGAATAAATGTTTGTGAGTTTTATGTTGTGTACTGAAAAATTTCACCTCTGTTACCTGTAGATGTGGTATAATCCAGTTTCCCAGCGTTTTTGGTTCATTTATTTACTCCTCCCAGTGATTTACACGCCAAGAATAAATTTACTATTCTGCAGATGCAAGCTAAACTGGTCAATACAGCTGAATTGACTGGGGTGAATTTTCTGGGTGTGGCTGATAGGTAGAGATCTAATGTAATCTTTCCTGGAAAACGGATTAGCAGAAAAAAAAATCTTTGTGCAATAAAATAAAAAATAAAAACAGCATCGAAACAGTGTTTGCACTCAAATGGATTGCATTGGTTCTCTTTACAGAAACATGCAAAGTAATTCCATTGTAGTTCATATGTAATGACAAGAAGGCTGCTTTGCTTTGCAAAATCCAGACACCACCTCTGAAACACAGGGCGTGGTCAGTGTTTGGTTTCATGAACAACAACCTTTTGTGGTCTTCATCCTTTACCTCCTCTCTCTACGGCAGAATAACAGCTGCTACATCTCCTTTTATGGATCTAACCTGAAAGCCGCGTAACATATTTAAAACATCCCGGATCCTGTAAGAAGCACATGTGTAGGCAGATGCTCCATCGACACGAGAACACAAGTACAACAGAGTAAATGAAACCTTTTGGAAAATGACTGGTGATATAATCTGGCTCTTGTTTGGGAGCGAGAGCTTGTAATTACAGAGAAGATCAGAATCTGTTTTGAAGATCTGTTTTATTTTAATCCTTTAGAGTCTGTTTTACTGAGAGCAGCTGAGATTTTCAATAATTTTAAAAGTAATTAAAGACATGGGTATTTCAAAATTGCTGAGAAGTTAAGAAAACAAAAACATCGAGGTCATGTGTTTTAGTGTAGCAGAACAGAAACGCTGCACATCAGTGAAAAAACATTATACTTAGAGTGAAACATGGGAGTAGCCTCACCAGAGTTCCCAGTAATATCTGACTGAAAATCTTAACGTTTACCTGGAGAGGGCAGTCCTCACACTCTGATAGATTTGGAGAAATTAGATAGAGGTCAAATGTTTCCGAGTGAGGATGTCGCATGAAGATTAAAAGACAGTTAAATCAAAAAGGTGTTCAACACTTTATCAAAGTGTGTATGTATATGCAAGTAGCTTACTGCACCTTTCAGCTTCCAGAGCAGAAAAAATGTTGAATGATTTATTAAGGTCTCATGTTTTTACAAACGAAATAAGTGTTTTAAGAGAGTAGTGTACACTTTTCTGTACCTGTGGTGCTAGCCTGCTAACATGTCCTCACAAATATTCTGACATTATATAGCAACACTTCTGAGGCAAGACACGACATTCAATTGTATTAATCAACAACCAGAAAATTGCTAATAATTAAGGGCTGATAGAATTAAATCTACATGATTCCTTTGCAGTTAAAGAAAATAATGTACTCTGTGCCATATGCCAAACCATTTTAGTCATGTTCAGTATAATGGGAACTATGTCTGTTAACATCTGGTGGTTTGATTGCTTTGGGAATCACATATTGGAAATATGTTGTTTTGATGAATTTTGTCATGAGTATTAGACATTTTTTTGATTATGGGTTAAAACTACTGAGAATTGGTTTAATAATCATCTCAATGTGACACACCGATACCTACATTATCCACAAACTGGCTCTTTTTCGTAAAAAAAGATTGCAATAAGAGTTTAGTTAGAAATTCCCAAATTATCTGCATTTACATACAAATGATAGCAATGCACATAATGTGGGAGGTGTTTATTGTGAAAGCTCAGCAAAGCTTGAGTTGTATACTGCATCTCAGTCAAAGATTTGTCAGAGCCCGAAAACGGTTCATCAAGTAACATTAATGGCAATAATATGCTGAATTTTCTAGCTTACAAAATTCACTTCAGATAACCTAAAAATGAGAACAGACGCTGCAAATATTTGAAATAATAAACGATCTTTGGTCAGGCATGACTTGCATAAACCCTTTTTAAAGTACTGGGTTACTTCATTCGGCTCAGATTTCCAGCTTCTTCTTCATGGACAGCTTGTAGAGGATTTGGTAGCCATCATCCCAGGCATAGAGCAGCTGCTCCTGAGGATTGTACTTCAGGCTGGCATGAAAGCCGTAGCGCTTTGGAAAGTAAACCAGAGGCGCCTCCTCGTTAGTCACCAGGTCATTCACGTCAAACACACACTGCACTCGTGAGCGGCCAGGCTGCTTGGTGTTATACACCACATACAGGGTGCCGCAGATGATGAAGGCCGTCTCTGCGTTCTCCCTTGGGCAGTTCGTGTCCCACATCTGCTCAACATCCAGGGAGTTGCTGTCCATCTTAGCCATGGAGATGTGCCTCTCGTTCTGCCTCGTGGCGTAGATGGCCCACAGGCCCTCCTCGTCTACCGCCAGGTCCATCACCGTCTCCGGGTTCAGGCCGTACACAGGAACATGATCTTGCACTGGAAAGACCACACTGTCTGTAATAGACTTATTTTTTGTGTCGAATTTGACCACCTTTATCTCTTCTTCCTGGTTTACGTAATACACGTGGTTGTTGTAGACCACATGTCCGGTTCCCTTCCAGGACGAGGGAATCTTCAGGTCGGTGGACAGAGAAAAGCCCGCTGAGCGAGTGAAGTCCTGAACCGTGGCAAACTCGTTGATGGTCTCCTCGGCTGTCCCATTGAAGATGTAGACCTTCCCAGAGGCTCCGCCCGTGTCTTTGGTCCACATCCCCTTTGGCCCTCCCACCCTCTTCAGGATCTTCATGGCTTTAATGCTGGAGATCATATCACTGCAGTCTGTAAAAGACAAGAGGGACAGCCTTTACACAATTAGCTATTTTCCCATGCTTTGACATTTGACATACTCAAATGACTGTATATCATCGCCAAAGCATCATCCAGCCAATTCTACTTTATTGTTCAAAATGTAATCTGTTTTTTTTTTCTATTTTGCTCCCTAAAAAGTAGACGTTTAATTCACCTCAATAGTCGCATATTTCTATCTACACTCACCATTTTCTACATATATATTTTTGTTAAATTTGTCGGTTTCATGACAATATATCTTTCATAACTGTAGAAATTAGTTCTCCAAATTTTCTAATATAATTTGGCTGAATTTCATGTTAAAGTTTGGATTTTGAAAGGTAATTTCTATTATCAAAACTTGTACAAAAAAAAAAAAAAAAAAAAAACTGAATAAAAATCTGAAAATCACCGTCCATTGTTTTATGGGACATGGAAGAAAGTGAGGCGCTGGTTTCTCACTCTCACACCTGCTGGTCAGAAGAACCAGGAATCACCATGGCAACCAGGCACCCGGCCGTTTGCCCCAACAGTAGAAGAGCTCAAGGTTACTCTTCAAAATAAGAGCCCTCCAGATTCCTAATAAGTTTAAACTAAACATTTAAAAATGATTAGCTTAGGATAAAAAAAAAAATACAAAATAAAACAACAAATACTCTTCACAATAACAGACTTGCTAGTACATGTATTTGTTAGATTAAATAGTTTTCCTCTTTGGCCTCAACCTAGAATAACGATCACAAATACTCTTCAAAATAAAACCCTCAATATTGAGTCACACTGGCAATGAAGCAAAATCAATGGCAAGTGTAATGTTGGCCTTTTAAATTGAATGACATGATATAAGAACTGCATTTTTATCTGAAGTTTGATGAAGGGAAAAAAAAAGAGAGAATGTATTCAGGTTTACCAGTTATCAGGAGTTCGCTTCTCTACCAGCACATCTCACCTGTGAGTTTGAAGTATTTGGCCTTCTGCTTCTCCTTAACCAGGGTCACCTGCTGCTCTATCAGCTTGTCGTCCACGTCCACGCACGGCTGAGCCCCGTTCTGCGTCTCCAGGTAGTCCAGTTCCCGTTCGACCCGGTCCACCCGCGTCCCCACTCCGTCCAGAGTCGTCCTCAGGGTTTCTTTCTCTTTGTCAAGACTCTCCAGCTGAGAAACCATCTGCTGCTTCAGCTCCCGCAGCTCGGAGGCATAGCGTGTGGTCTGCTCTTGCCACAGAGAGATTCTGTCCTGTTGTAAACAAAGCTGATTAGAGCAGCCTCAGTCTAACTGCAACTTCTCAAGATGTTTATTTTATACTGCAACTAAAATAGTATTTGCTATAAATTACTCAAGCCCACAATTTTCTGTGGCCTTTGAGGCATCCTTTAATCAGGAAGGACCCACAACATAGCAAGCACCCACCCTGCCTGACTGTCTTCCAGGAAAATGGTCTGAGATCTTTTTGTCGCAGATATTCTGTAAAATATTTTGTGAACGATCGTTTTTGCCAATAACGACAGAATTTGCTGTGTGGGAACTGAGGACAAATTTTGGCTCATCCTTATTTGCAAAATTGTTTTCATTCAGCCACTTTAGAGATTAAGCACAACCTGTTTAGAGTCAGAACAAAGCATCCGAGTTAGCTTCAAGTCCAGACTTTGACTAGGCCACTCCAAAACCTCCAAATCACTCAGACCTGAGAATGAGCTTAAGGTCACAAAGTTTTCTTTAGGATTTTCTGGTAGAGAGCAAAACTCAATCAGTACAGCAGGCAGTAAAAGTCCATCATGTTTGACTTATCTGAAATTACGGTGTTAGCTATAAATCACACACGCACACCCTCAAACACACACCTTCCAAAAAGTTCCCCATTAGTTAAGTGAGTTAGCAGAATAAGTTCCCAAAATGCCGAGACAATCAACATTTTTTCTTTTTGAATAGCAGCTTTCTTATAGTTAAATCATGAACACTGACCTTACCTGAGACAAGTGATGCCTTTAGTGCTCAGGACATTGATCTGTTTCTATTTAAGACCTCTTGAATGAGTCAACAATGTTCTTTTGTAGTAATTTTAATAGGCGGACCACTCCTTGGAGGTTTCACCACTGTTGGTCTCAAAATGAGGCTTGCTAGTCTTAAATCTTAAGAAGTGGATGGTTAACTCTTTCCTGACTGATTTATTTCTTCAGATCAGAGGACGGCGCTTTGCTTTTAAAGCTCTTATAGCCGGGCCATATAGGTGAATAGATTCCCCAAGTGATTTCTTAATTCAACAGGTCAGGCACATACTTGAGATTGAACTCTGCTTTCGATACAAATCTGAGTATTTATCAATATTTTGGGAGACAAAGTGAATGCTTTTTTTTTTTTTTTTACTTGAATTAAATCATAATTTGATGACTGCTGTTCTGTATTTAATCAGGTATATTTGCTTTATTTCTTTTTATTATTATTATTTGATACAAAATCTGCAAAAACTTTTTTGTATCGCACTAAATCCTGCACACGTTCGCTGTGATGAACAACTGGAACTTCATCCTTCTAAATGCATTCATGCAGAATCATGTAATTTATAGAAACTTAATTTTTTTTCTCATCACATTGTCTGCAGCTAGAGCTGCAGACTCGCACAAAAAGGAGCTCACGGTTCACATCAGTGCAACTGATCTGTATTCCCAACATTTTCCCCAGGATTTGCCCACATCTGCATTCCATTGCATCAGTTCCCGAAAGTTTCCTCTGCGGGGAAACTCTGGCACTGGGGACTCGACAGGAAGAGAAAAAGTCTTACCTCAATTGCAAGGAGCCTCCGTTCCAAGTAGTCAATAAGAGCTTGGTGCTGAGCAGTAGCAGAGTAAACCAAAGCAAGCAACAGGGCGAATCCTCTCATTTTGTTGCAGCTCAGGAACCTTTGGGCTACAGTAAAAACCTGACTGGACGTCAGAGAGTGTGAGGGAACCAGCAGACTCCCAGAGGTGGGCTGGAATGTTTTACTTAGCTGCCTGGGAGGAGCCACTGCCATATGGTGGTGGAGGCACCGGACAAGACTCCTCACTCTATGGTCTTATCTTGTTTGGTGATCTTGGAAGAAAAACGACAGCGGAGCATTTTTTTTAAATGAACGTGGCGTTTGACTTTAGGGGTGCCGGACCCTTCTTCTGTTTTAAAACATTCGGTTTTAAAGAGTCTCAAAGCCAGATGTTATGTAAGAGAACAAAGGAAAAAATGTGAAGTGCTCTGTTTAGACAGGGAAACCAAGATGCTGGAAATTCAATTTAGAAGGAAATGCATGTCATAATGTCTTTGACAAACTATCTGCACTCTTTATTAAAGCATACACAGCACCTTAACACTTTTCCTCAGTAAAGATATTTCAAATGAGGCTTTGAACACAGAATTAACGATAAATTGGAACAATACACACATAGAGAAATTAAAAAAGACAGGTCCATAAATGATGTGTAGTAAAGTGGATTAACTGTTGAACACAACCACTGGGACTGATTAGCAGAAAAGCCTTTATTGTTCATCGACTTCATGACGTCTCCTGTCTGGAGAAACTATTCGATTTCGATGTTTCCTACATGCTTTGTGGAAAACTTTGAGGCTCTTCAGGACTTTCTGTCTCTCTTCCACAAAGGCCAGACCTGAGGATTGTTTAATCCATGACTGTCCTGCCAACAAATCCTCCCACCTGGTCGAGTATCTCTGCAGCCTTTTGGGTGTTTCTCTGACTGTTCTCTAACCTCCGGTGCCTTCAAGTAGCAGCTGCATTTATACTGAGACAAAACTACAAATATGGAGGAGCCCACTTTCTGCTCAGGTGATTTCCAAAAGGAAGCATTTGATTGGATTTATTGGAAATAATTTGATGACATGAGAGAAAAGTGGGATGAATACAAAACGTCACACTTTTCACATTTTTATTTTTGCGGTTGTACTGTGACAAAGTTAAAAAACAATCTTAAGGGTTAATACTTTAGAAGGCACTATTAATTATAATATTTTGTATATAATTGTACAAACTTGCTGAATAGCAAACCTTTTATTCTAATATCCTTCAAGTGTCAGTAAAAATGTTTAAGTTTCTGCTTATGAAAGTGAATGTAAAAATAATTTGTTTTAATTAGATATAGCTTATTGCATTTGCCAGATTTATCACATGCACATTGAACAGCTCGAATCTCTCCGACACAACCAGCAGTTATCTAAACAACTTTATTTTTTTCCAACTGTATATATAAACAACATGTATAAAATTTGTGCATTAGGCTTGAATAAAATCTAACGTAAGAACAATGCAGCGCCAAGTTTAATTCCGTAAAAAGACAGTGAACTACTTTAAGTCAGAACCTTAGTCTCAAACATAGAGCTTTAAAACCACTTCAAGATCGTTTGCATGGAACTGCAAGAAAAGAAAAGTCGACCCGGAGTTTTTCCAGCACCAGATTGTGATGAGAGCCATCTCTCTCTCTATCTCTTTCTCTCTCTTTCTCGAGAATGCAGATTTACTTTATTTGCACAGTCCCACAAATTCCTCAATTTAATTTGACTCTAATCAAACAAACTAAACTCAAACATCCAAAAGTTACTTACATTTAAATGGGGAAGCTCAAGAGCAGTCACTGTTCTGGGCTGAACGTTATCAAAGAACACCTTGAATCATTAATAACAGATCAAATATGGCAGCTGTGCATAAACATGCCCAGTAAAATGAGAAATGACGGGTAAACACTTGGAACCACGACAGCAGGACCTCCATCCGGCTACGTAAAGGCTGCGTTTAGATAATGAGGGGCCCCTCAGCTCCTGTAGTGTCCAGGTTCTCTGTCCGTTGCAGGCATAGGACTGAAGCAGGGCAGGCGGTCCTTATTGCTTCGACGTTACTCCGATTCCAACCAGCCTGGTGCTTTGCACAAATCACAGTCTGAGATGAGGAACTGGCATGGAGACGTCCCGGAAGAACCGATGTACAAGTGCATTTTTGGCAGAAATCCTCTTGTTTGGGTCATAGCTCAGCATTTCCTAAAAAAAAAAAAAAAAAAAAAAAGATAAGTCCATCATGTTCTCTTTATGTCACTGGCTAACATTGCTTTTTTTAAACAAGTGAAAATGTTCTCACTGCCAGCAGCTCTCTCCCGTCCTCATCGAGAAGAGGCACCACCTTGGCCAAGTCCTGCCGAGCCCACTTGGGGAAGGAGGGCTTGTAGTCGGGCATCGATGTGACTCCGGGCCACACGGTTTCATCTGGCGTTCCCAACGTACGGAAGATTCTGAACAACTGGTCTATCTCCGAGTCACCGGGGAACAACGCCCTCCTGGTGACCTGAGGACCCAGAGAGACCGTGCTGCCGATTAGAGACCACTCCTGCTTTGTTAGACATTTATCGCGGGAAACGCTCACGTTACCATTTCTGCAAAGATGCACCCCAGGCTCCAGATGTCAACAGCCGTGGAGTAATATTTGCAGCCCAGGAGAATTTCTGGCGCTCTGTACCAAAGTGTGACGACCTGGAAAATACGGAAAAACACAATTTCTTCCAATAAGAGACCAAGACTTGGAGACGCACTGAACGGAATATTGGAGATATTTTCCAGATTTCACACAGCTTTTTTTTTCTTTCTTTCTGAGCAACATCATAAGAAGTCAGAATAGTATTTAGAGCATTTTTGTAGCCGTCCTGTCATGGTCATTTTTATTTACAAATAGGCCTGTCACAATAAACAATAGATCAATGAATCGCGTGATAAATTAAAAGAAACTCAATAATTTTCATTTGCTCGATTTATCATTTTTCTCTTCTCTTTTTACCAAAAACTGAATGATAAAAGTCTTCAGTCTGGTGCTTTGGTCTCAACTATCCCTATTTTTGAAAGATTTTGTTTACAGAGATTTCATAATTCACTTTATTTGTCGTTTTCTTTATTCATTTTGGATATTTAAAATGTCTTCCAGTTCCAGTGTTAAAAAGTTCATTAGAAATTGAAGTTTCTTGATCTTTGAGAATGTGTTCATGCATTGTTGAGCCATTATTACCATTATATTACTTTAAAATGGCCTCAAAACAACAATATTTCTGTTTATCGTAATAATTTCTCTGACAATTTATTGTCCCGCAAAATTTGTTATTATGACAGGCCTATTTACATATATTAGGAGCAGAAGTGAGAGACAGTAGATAGAATGGAAATATCAGGAAAATTCAGGTGTAACAGCAGTAAAGTGACGAGCAATAATATCAAGTAGACTCACACAAAGAGAAAACAAATATAAAAAGAGAATAAAGACTAAAATACTGCACAATAAAGGCAAAATCTCAACAAAAATATCATGTAGTTACAGAAATACTCCAGTCCAGGGAATGTATGTGTGTGTGTGTGTGTGTGTGTGTGTATTTGTCATAAGATTTTACTTTAATAAAACACACAAATTAAATTAGTTAAAAAAAAAACCATGTCTTTTGCATTGAATTAATGTGAATACTAAAACTTAAACATCCCCTAAGAGAATGTACACTCTACTTACTCTACTTCTGTGATTAACAAAATCCGTCATGTTTCACTGCAGACAGAGGTTAAAACCTCAACAAGATAAATCAGAGCGACTTTGTTGTACTCTGTTTAGCCTTCCTGTTACCTGCTGAAACTCTTTCACTCTTCTGCAAGCTGAATGAATAGCAAATATGTCTCAACATACCATAGAAAAAATTGTTTCTAAACCGCTTCTTAAATCTTCATGCTTACTCTGTCTTGACATGGAAATAATTTATCTACAGCGTCAGCGCTTTATCGGGGAACTTGAACTAGGAGAAACTTGTGGTTTGTTCAAAAGCTGGATGTGAGAAAAAAAAAAAAAAAGAATAAAACAAAGACTACCACCTCCGTACCTCATGTGTGTAAGTGCGAACAGGAACGCCGAAGGCCCTGGCGAGGCCGAAGTCCGCCAGCTTGATCTCTCCTTGGGCGTTGATGAGGAGGTTCTGGGGCTTCAGGTCTCGATGCAGAACTCTGTGAGAGTGGCAGAAGGCCAGGCCTTGCAGCAGCTGGAAGAGATAGCTCTAAAACAGAGAGACAACCAAAACAGATAAACACACACTTACACAAAAAACGTTATTCATGCCACCAGGAATGTATTAAGACAAACATGAAGCTATGATTACCTTAACCAAAGGCAGCGGGATGCCAGTGACTGAGGAGGAGTCCATGAACTTCTTCAGATCTTGATGGAGGAACTCAAAAACGAGGTAAAGTTTGTTCTCGGTGTGGATCACATCTCGCAGCCTAAAAGAGCATAAGAAAAGAGGCTGGTTATAAATCTGAAGAGGCAAACGGCATAATCAGAACATGTGTTCAGCTAAAATGTTATAAACTTACTTGACAATATTTGGATGGCTGAGTTCTTTAAGAAGGGAAATTTCTCGGATGGCTGTGCTGGGAACGCCCTCCGTTTCCCTGGATACAAAGGAAAGAAGAGTTATCGCCCGCTTGCTCTCTGCACTCATTCACAGCACATAGGATAATGATTATAAAACACCTAGTTTAAAAATTACTACAGCAGAGCATACACCTGAGGAACACAGAGACGCCCAAACATAGCATGCTGTTATCTGTTGTTTTTTTTAAATACTGAGCATCAGTGTTTGTTTTTCAATAGTGAATATCAGCTTGCGGATATTGCTGGGTATGTGGCATTTCCTGGTGGACTGTTGCGCTGATTTCTCAATTTTCAGTGGACCACCATCTGAAAATTGACATGGATTGGTTCCCCAAATGGTAACAGACGGTGGAAAACTCACACTGGACCTCATGTAGCTTGGATTCTGTGCCAAGTTACATATTCTACACTCTTGGATTTACAAAAGAAATCAAAACCTGACTTTCATCTAAAAACACAAAAGACAAAAAAACAGTAAGTAACAGTCCAATCGTTTTTCTGATTAGCCCTGATAAGATGCTCCTGATGTGTGTGGATCACGGTGCTTCTTGAAGCACTTATTACAGCCGCAGTGCCGAATGATTAATCTCCCCCAATCTGTTGAATAGGCTGCGCTTCACAATCCACTCAAGGTTAAGGTAATCCCTTTATCTTGAGCAGGTTTTTCCAGTCACAGTTTTTCCTGATTTACATCATCAATATAAAGTAAGATATACGTGTTAATTTTAAGATGAACACGTGAAAAAAATAATAAAATTCTACTTGCTTTGTAATTAATCAACATCTATGAGTTGCACTTTAGTGATATTTTAGTTTAATGAGCGAGAACTCTAAGATTTATGATATAAAAAGTAATACTTCTAAGTTTCAGGAAACACGAACGCATTATTTTTGATGTATTATATTTTGCTTAGGTTTTTGTTTGTTTAATATTAGTTTATGAAAGAGTGTATCTAAAGCTAAGGTAAAGAAACTCCTAAGTTAATTTTTCCTGTAAAGAGTTAGCTGATGACAATTTTCCAAGAGATATAAACATCCAACGTTAAATAAAACCTTAAGTTATCTCAAAGACGTAAACATTTGTTTCACTAACCTACTTCAAAAACAGTGAGTTGACTTACGTGTCCAGTCTGATTTTCTTCAGAGCAACAGTTTCTCCTGTCACTTTGTTCTTGGCCTTATAAACCACTCCGTACGTCCCTTCTCCTATTTTCTCCACCTTTTGAAACGTATCCATACTGAAGGTAAAAACCCGGCAGGACTTTGTTGTGGGGTTAGCAGCCTAGCACGGCCGCTGTCTTTGTGTCGGAGCTAACGGCTACAGGGACAGACGTTAGGGCACAACGCGGGGACCGACGGACTGCTACTCCGGCTGCTTCCGTCATTCAAGCCGGGAACGCTTCAACGAGAAGATGGGGTCGAGAAGAGAGTCTTTCGGGTACAAGCACAACTAACGAAAACGAAAGAAACTAACATGTGTAGTCTCCGCCGATGGACCAACGTAAATCTAAGTGTTGGCGCGGCGGTTGCTCCTCAGTAGAAGCCACTACTCAACCAACACAACAGTGTTTCCCGCGTTGTGCCGGGTGCGTTCGATTATGTGTCCGGGGCAGACCGGATATTTCAGATGAGTAATTTTCTCACGGTTATTTTATTACTTTTCCCATAGCGCCCTTTCTTCGAAACGTCACCAATGACGTTATCGAGTTCCAGTCTGTTAAATACAACATCAATTTATTTGAAATGTGGCTTAAATACTTTGTTTTGTTCCAAATAGCTTCTGAGCAGGTAAACGCAGGTATGCACAGCCAACAGACCCCGAAGGTCACATGGTAAAAAGTCGGTGACGTTGTTCATGACATACTTAATATCGGAGGAGAAAGTCTCTATCACACAAAATAATAATAATAATAATAATAATAATAATAATAATAATAATAATAATAATAATAATAAGTATATATGATCATCATGATATATTATTATATTATAACAAAAAATGTTAATATTAATATATCATTTATATAATAATAATAATAATCATCATAATTGTTATAATATTATTATATTTCATAAAATAATATAATTATAAAATATTATTATTAAAATTATTATTATTATTATTATTATTATTATTATTATTATTATTATTATTATTATTATTATTATTATTAATAATAATACTAATAACTTTATTGTCTAAATATATATTGAGGTGAAGTGAAGCCGATGGTAGCTTCAACAAGAGAGAATTCATAGGAAGAGTCAGTAACGCCCTCTACTGGCATTTATCTGATTGGTATATAAATTTGTTTTTAGTGAGTGTGAGTGAATCATCAGTGAAAAACAAAAGCTTCACATAATGGCTTCCTCTGATCATGTGAGCGTCTGGTGTTCATCCAAGCCAGTGGGTGGATTAAACCTTTACAAAGGCTTGGTAAGAAGAAACAAAAAATGAATGGGTGCATCCTGTCGCACAGCACGCTTGAGCTTAAAAACCGGATGCACCAACAAAGCAACCTGACAGATACCAAACCAGGGAAAACATTGACATTAGTATTTTGTTCTCATTCTTTTTATCTCTCTACTGTAATGAGAAAAATTTCACTCTGAAGATACAAACAGCTTTGTTTTCTACCATAAAGCTTAGTTTCAGCTTTAAGAGCTTTTTTTAAGGTCAAGAAAATTAATCAGCCTAGTAGACTGAAAGTGTGGAAAAGGGGGATATGGCCACTGTGTCTCTGAAAAACATTGATTTAACCTGTGAAACCATGAAATTTAAGACGTTCCTTGGCACACAAAGAATTTGCTTCTGTCTGTTCACACATAGAAAGTATTCACAACAATGCTGCACATGATCAAAGGCCAGAGGCTTAACACAAGCAAACGGCTGAAAAGGTTGTTTCAGAGTAGCAAACCATAAACGGTTTCAATTTACTCTGAGGTTTCGCATTCTTCAGTGGTGTTGATCCCTAAGAAAACTCTTTAACATAATCACAATACCTTGGAAAAATATTAGCACGCCTTAAACCGTTTTTCTATTTAGAATAACTACAACCACAAAGTATTTTTTTTATTCATGCCCCAACAGAAAGTAGTTCAGTATAGCTAAATAGAAAGTAAATGGCATTGATGTCAAAATTCTGCATGAATAAAGCATGAAAACGTTTTGTGTGCGTTTGCATTTGGCCCCCTTCACTCTCATGCCCCAAAATAAAATCCACCATCTCCATTCAAATGTCTGTTAGTTAGTAAAAAGTCAGTTAAATTTATTCTCAGTATAAATCAGGGAAACTGCTCAGAACAGATGGGTAAACCCAGAAAGAAAACCTGCTAGGGGCATTAAAAAATACCTAAATAAAAGTATTTTCATGTGTTGAATGGGAACAGAACAAAATCTAAAATCTAGAAATTGATGTACTGATTTAAGGTTCTGAATACAAATAAATATTTCAAAATATTTCAACTTTGTGTATTAATTTTTTGTGTGTTTGCTTGTTACATAAAATCCAACTAAACGTCTTGAAAGCTTGTGGCTGTTTGATAAAGTAGTAAAAAGTTTATGAAGTATGAATACTTCCGCAGGATACTGAATATGTAATCTCAATAAATGATGTAAAGGTTTGAATTTCCTCATTCGTTTCCACAGAGCCATTTTTCTCGTGCCGTTCTCGGTTTTGTGAAGTATTTAGAAATCTGGAGTTGTTGTGAGAAATGACATCCCACCTGGTTGGTAAAACACAGAGAAAACGCTGAATGAATTCTGCAGAGCCTGTGAGCCGGTGGGCCTTAATGGTTCTGCCCAGACAACTTTATCGACCGGGTTTCAGACAGCAGTCCTACATTTCCTTTCACTTGTTTTCACTGTCAATGAAAAGCCTGGTCTGAACTCCAGGTTTTCCTCCATTTTCATCAAAACTTTCACTGAACAAATAAAGTAATCTTGCTTAATTAGACAGCAAATTGTAACTGATGCTGGAACCGCCTTCTGCTTTGGGTTTTTATTTTCACAAAATGTATGAAATGTCATTGCTTAGATAATACAAAGCTTGGATAATAAAAAGAAAAGGAGCTAAAGGTTGACTATTTGTGGTATGTTGAGTCAGGTGCTCTTTGGGGGGCGGATTTATTTCCTCTCGATCGCAGTTGTGAGCACATGAGGGGTCACATGCAGTGCAGCCTGAACAGCGTCAGAGACATGAGACATCACTGGGAAAACCACCAGCAACTGGGATAAAACAGCTTAGAGTAACTTCTAAACCAAGAGCTGGGACATTTCCTACTGTTATTTTTGAGTTGGCAAAAAGAAATTAGTTCATTGAAGCTTCATAAGTATTCATGATGTGACTCGACCTTTATCTTTTATTTTCCTTCAGGAAAAGTTGAGTGATTCTAGAATTATGCTAGGATAAAGTAATTCCTCAAAAAGTAAAAAAATTATGCTGACAATGAAAATAAATGTGTGTTTTAACTGAATGACATACGCTTTGAATCTTAATCGATCAGAAAATGACAGATTTGGGGTTTTTGCCGCAACGTGTTTTGGATTGTTGTCTGTACAAAACCGCAGTGCTGCATCCCATTGGTTTGGCAGCTACCAAAGCTATAACTCAATTAGAAAGTAACACGTTGCATAACTAAAAGCACAACAAATAGAGCGCACCAATGCTGGCTGCAGTCACCCTCCATAAACACTTAAAAAAACTTATATAATTGTTCAAATGTTGATGCATATTGACATTGTGTCAGGAGGAAATTCTAATCAATCATCTGACCGTTGAGTTGAACATTTTGAATCACTGGTTATTTTCTACCTTAGTTTTTGACCCTTACTGTGATTCTATTGTTTTTGAAAATACTTCACCAGCAGCAAATGTTTCTGCACTATACAAAAAAAAACTCTTATTTTTACTTGACAGGAAATTTACACAAGCAGCAGAAAAGGATCAAGAAATGTTTTTGATAGTTTGAGATTTTGAATACATTTTTTAGATATAATATTATTGCAGAGGAAGACAAAAGAATCAAAAATAATAATACAACTGAAACCAAACCACCTCTTATTGCTCTTGGTTTGATGCAAGCTACAGTTAGCACTGCATGCAGCACAGCT
>NW_015113289.1:290500-291222 GCF_001443285.1 Poecilia latipinna | reverse complement strand
AAACCCTTTCTGAATATCATCTCATCAACCTATAAAATGCTGGGGGTCCACATGTGGCCCACGGGTCTTGAGTTTGACATGTGCATTACGCCATAGAACTGCCAATTGGTAATTGAAGTAAAGTAACTTCAATTTCAAAGAAGCCGACATTGAAGTCGATTGGCAAATGAACCATCACCAAAGAGGAAGGCTCTTGTCTCACTGCACCCCAAGAGATGCATAACCTACAAAAACCATTTCTGTCTGGTTTCGAACCAGAGACCTTTTGCATGTAAAGCAAACGTGATAACCACTACACTACAGGAACTGAACTTCTCTGGTTTGTTTCAGTTTGAGGTTCCAAAGTTGATGATGTGAGATCCAACGCATGAAAATTTTAACTGAGGCTTGCACTCAGATGCCTGGATTCAGAGTACAGACCATGACACCGCAGAACCCTTGTTGACCTTTAGTAAACACCTGTGATGAATAGAACATGCAAAATCTGTTTCTGTCTGGTTTTGAACCAGAGACCTTTTGCATGTGAAGCAAACATGATAACCACTACACTACAGAAACTCATGCTCTTTCTACTGTTCCTAGTAGATGATCCAACAGTTGTTAGAGACTAATGTCAACAATGGGCATGGAACAATGTCAAATACTTCTACCACAGATCCTCTCAGAGAGCACAGTAACTTGGTGAACAAACTGCCAGACTTATAGTTGTGCCTATTAACACA
>NW_015113289.1:271098-287068 GCF_001443285.1 Poecilia latipinna | reverse complement strand
CAATAAATAAGGGTTCAAAAATAAAATCAACACTTCAAAATTAAAAATGGTTCATTTGTTTTTGCACCACCTGAATAATATGTAGTTGCGCCCCTGGTTGTGTTAATCCATTTGAGGAGCCGGTAGTTTATCTGGAGGAAATAAATGACGATGTAGAAGTTAATTAGACTGTAACATGCGCAGTCCGCTGCTCAACCACTGCGGACTGAGAAGACTTAGAAACCGCTGGAAGTAACTCATCCAGCGGATTTAACAAATGGAGCCTTCTGGGTTCACGTTACCCAGGAGAGCGGCGCTCTGGAGGAGCTGCAGACGTAACATCTGTCCGTTTCGGAGAAGCGAAACCACGCAAAAATAAATAAATAATCCTGGTAGAAGCGCACCCCGGACCGCACAGGGTAAAACACTCAGAGTTCAGTTGATCTGTTTGGATCAGACAGATCCAACTGACTGATTAATTAGCGCAGATTTTTCTGCAGATTTGAACTAGGAGGAAGTGCGTTCAGACCCCAGCGGGTGAAGTGATGCTAATTTAAGTGAAGTCGCTTAATTTATTATAAGTTATTGGGGCCAGTCAGTGGTTTTTGTCACTATGAGAAAATGTAGATACATTTATCTGCTTAATTTGTGATGGGATCTGGATTCACGGTGAATATTAACTAAACCGCATAAAATGCGACTAAATAGCCGATGTTAATATGATTGTAATTTCACGGATAAAAATAGTACATGACCGATTTTTTTTTTTTTATGTTGTCGGTCAAGATAACGTCTAGCGTGACCTGCCGCCCTGACACCAACTCACACACATCTTCATTCACAGTCTTACTTGTAAATCGATTTTTCTTTTCTCGGACATTTTGATGTTAGCTTGTCGATGTCTCAGTTTTATTCGCTGGGAAAATCAATAAGCAGCTTGAGGTGACTCTGCTGCTCTCTAGTGGCGAGAAGCAGTAATGTTGGCTGGTAAAAATCAGAATGCATTGTGGGAGATGTAGTTTGCAGTCAATTTGTGCTCAGAACCTATTTTAAGTAAATCATCGGCCTATAAAATGCTGGGGCCGGCCACATAAAATGACATGGTGGGCCACATGTGGCCCACGGGCCTTGAGTTTGACACATGTGCTCTAACCTCTTTTCAATGCCACCCAATTACCAAAAGGTTGTTGTACAAAGTATTGATTACCAATAATTGGGCCAATGATGAGTTTGTTAAGGATGATTTGACTCAAATTAAAGGTTGAATTTTCCTCTGAATTTCTGCTTAAGAAATATTTGAAGGCGTTTCATTCATCCTTCCCAGAGGTGGCAGTAAGTGAGGAGGGTACTGTACATGAAAGAAAGGCAAACATTAAAGACATACATAACAAAAGCATATACATTATAGAGAAAACTGTGTTACGCTTTTTCTTCTTCTTTTATTTTTTTACATAAGCTTTATAGCTGTAAATGCAACATAGCCTGGCTACAAGTGCAAGCACTAAATATATATAATTACATACTGAGTGCTGGATTTACCAGACACCACTTAAGCAATAACTGTTGCAAAACCGCATGTAACAAAATGTAAGAAACATAATTACATTGCATATTTGTTGCTATAGAAACATCTTGTTTTTCTTAAATAAAATGGAATACAAAACAAAGAAATCGCTGAGATGTCTACCTTTTTGCTGCAGCTGAGTAAATACTTGCCAAATACATTCCAGATTACCGGCAGATCGGGGATCAGTTGTTGTTGTTGTTGTTTAAATTGGTGACGCGGGGCTGGATGGTCACCCTCCTGACCGGCGTCTGGTCTGCGTTGCGGTTGGCCACCAGCTCCTGCAGCTGCAGGGCGCCTCCGCCGATGAAGCAGAACGCAGGGCAGACGGGGCCGGAGCAGTCGACGTGGCCCTCCCACAGGGGCCGCAGGGAGTGGGCGTCGTAGAACGTGACACGCCCTTTCTCAAAGTCAAGGCACACGCCGAGTCGAGGAGGCAGCGGGTAGGTGAGGCCCGTGGGGACGTTGTTGTTGGTGAGCGGGTCTCGATTGTTGCCCCCGTGGTTGTTGTGGTGGTGGTGGTAGCTGTGCTGGGGCAGGTATATCTTGCCCATGCCCATGGTGAGGAAGCAGAAGGGCGGCGCAGAGTCCAGCGCGTCCTCTGCTCCGCTGTCATGGCCGCTGTCTGGGTCGTAGCTTGGTTAAAAACAAACGCAGTGATGAATATTTCTGTGTCTGCAACCAAACCTGCAGTGACGTGGAAAACCAGCTGCCCCTGAACTGACCCGCCAGGTGTTGATCAACTGGAACACTGATCAGCACATTCGCTTGTTTATTTTGACGATGGCGTTTGACAAAATTTAGTGTTTACTGCCTGCTCCAGTTACTGTATTATGTTTTTATGGTGTAGAGCACTTTGAGCTGCCTTGCTGCTGGAATGTGCTGTACGAGTAAACTTGACCTTAAACTCAACCAAACTGATGTTGCGACCTTTGGCAGCACCAACCGCCATCAAGCCTTTGTGGTCACTGGAGTGTTTGGCGTTGACATGGAGGAACTTTGCCTCACTCGTCTTTTCTGAAACTGCAGGATTTGAGCAGTTAATTGAAGTGTTTTATTCTGAGCATTTTTCAATTCATGCCAAAGTATCTGATAGTTTTAAGTCCAAGACGAAATGTTTTTTTTTTTTATTGTTCTTTTATTTAATGAGTCATGAAGAAAGGTAACCTCATGTATAGCCTAAGTGCATTTGATATTAAAAGGTGTTGGAAAAATTAACGAGCTAGAAATCACAAGAGTTAGAGTCTCTTTCAGATCTTTGTCTACTTGCCTTTAGGAGAAAATGCAACGAGTTTCACAGTTTGTCTGTCAAAACATTCTCTGACAAACAAAGGAAATGCTCTCGTTTAAATACAGTCTCTGCCTTGTGCAAATATGTAAAATGGCTGTTTTTGTAGCTTTGTCATCTCACAGACAGTCCTCACACCATAAACAGGAAATTAACTTATGAATTTCACCTCTATTATCAACTGTGATGCTGCCAGACTCACTGGAAACATGGGGTTAAATGAGCAAAACGAACAACAAATGAGTAAATTAGTCAAAAAGGGTTTTGTATGTTTTTAGTTGGACTGAGGGCAAAAGTGGCTTTTTGGATTGTAAAGATTAGCAACTCCTGCATGATATATGCTATAAGAAGTCCACTAGGAGACCAAACAGGGCATAAATGTCAAAAAGGAAAGAAATATGTAGTTTCCAATTTTATTTGCAGAACAAGCTTTTTTTTATTCCGTCAATCTAACATGATATTTTCTTGAACCAACTCTTCTATAGCGTCTCTATCTACAGACTGATATTTCTATATTTTCTCTGCAAAATGGCTCCAGCTCAGACTGGTCAATGTTCTCAGCCTCTCCATTCCATCTGAGTTTCTTCCTACCGACCAGCTTTTCCTGTCCCTCAGAATCCGCAGCATGATGCTGCCACCGCTGTGTTTCACAGTCTGGAGTGTGTGTGTTTGCTGAACTCACCGAGGACTGGCCATGTCCTGTGGGAGGTGAAACCACTCCTGCAGTTTGGACTCCAACCCGACTCCAACCTGCTCAGCAAAAACAAGACGCAGCAAACGAGAAGTGAGGCCTCTTGTATTCAACGAGAAGCTGAAACAGCGGTTTTTTTTTTTCAGAAACGATCCAGAATCTAAAAATAATTTCTGAACTCCCTTCCAAATCGTTTTTCTTCTACAGTAGAAAATTGCTGTTGTTTTGTTTATTTAATTCACTCGAATCAAATAAGATAGGAAGGACAAATTAGATACAGATAACTGGATGTGAAAATTAGATGGATGGATTTATAAGATCTAATGTATTTGCATGACCCTTAAAAATATATCAAATCCTGCAGTTTTCCTTATTTTTCAATATGTACCAATTACCCTAAGCTCAACATTTTTGGTTTTAACTGAACAACATCTGCCTTTAATGTCTTTTTTTGAGAACTTCACTTCAACAAAACACAAAGAAAATACTTAAAATAGCATAAAATGCCACAATATTACTACAACAGTTTGTTGCAGTTTAATTTAAAAGACCCTGAATGAAATCCTGTTAGAGAGAACTGACAATAGTTCAACCTAACATGTGGTTCAATGGTAATTGTTGTTTAGGCTACAGTATAAATAAAGGGAATCAACAATTGTTTAAGTTTATACAATGTCTCCATGTGGTGCAACTAGAATGAACCTGCCTTTACAAGGTAGGATCCAGGCTCCACTGAGCATGCCCAGTAGTGTCTTCCTTGTGTAATGGCAACGTCCCCCACCAGGAGGTCCGACGTGAGGTGGCAGGACGTGAGCGCGTGGTCGGCGGCCTGCAGCAGGGAGAGACCGGGGACGCTTCGAGCCCCACGCTGCTCTTTGCTGACCACCAGTCGGTCAGCATGGAGACCCCAACGAGAGTCAAGGTAGAAATTAAGCACTGATAGAGAGGAGAAGGCAGAGAGAGGAGGAAGATACGGAGAGATCAGACCGAGAGTTATGAGAGAAGACGAGAAGGAACGTCAGATTTAGGAGCAGAGTGACAGAAGAAGTTTGGGAGATAACAGAAGGAAAGTTGTGCAGATTTACTGCCAGAAAGCATCAAGAAGAAAAGAGCAGACATGCACCTCCTCCCATCAGCACTGCAAGAGAAAAACACATTGATCTTTACACCGATGACTCAGGGAGCCAAATAAACAGCAGTTATCACCACACAGCTCTTACAGAAGGAAGCCTGGTTGTTGATAGGATAGCAGGAAGGGGAAACAGCCAACGGGGGGAATAGGGAATTCACCAGGCACACAAATCGACCCTTACAAAGCCCCGGATCTGAAGCCGATCCATTTTGTTAAGCCCCATGTCTTAACAAAGTGCAAAACTCATCAGCGCTCGGACAGATCTTGGTTTGGGAGCTAAAATGGGATGGTCTTGTAACAGAGGATGACATAGGGGTGCAGAGAGGAGGGACAGGGATGAATGCACTTCTTACGTTCTGTGGGAGGCATGTAGGCCGGGCAGCGTGGAAGTAGCACAGCTCAAGATGACAAGTACAAAGCTGTGAAATGGAAATAAGTGAGGGAATAAAGAGCAAGACAGTGAGGATGTGTCGGTAGTGAGAAGACTGTTGCAGAAAAAAGGTGGAAATGGAAAAAGAAAAGACTCATTTAGTTTTTTTTGTATTTCAGATTTTACTACTTTTACGACTGTGCCTATTTAGAGGGGCAGTGTTATGTAAAATGAAGTTTTTTGAGGTTTGCATCATGTTATAATGTTATTCCTTTGTCAAATACGTACTTAGAGTGTTGCCTGGATTCTTTCATGATTATTTAATCTTCATGGCAACCATTCAAATGTGCAAAAGACCTGGGTGGACGCAGCGCCACCTCAGAGGCGTTGCTCCTCCTTGGAGCTGCAGTTTTCAAGCTTTACTTCTTTCGCCTCACGGAGCAGCGACTCCCCGACTGAGCGCTTTCAGACTAGCCAGCAGCAATTAGCACACGGCTACTGGAACTGCACATCTGTTAAGCTCAATATACGAGCTACTTCTCAGTGCAGGGCTGGTAAAAATGTTGTTTTTACCTGCTCTTTCTGAAACTCCATCTCAGAGTTTCAGAAAGAGCAGAATTTTTTTTTTTTTTTTTTAGAGAGACAGAGGCCCGATTTCAAGCTGTTAAATTACAAAGTAGATTTTCTTTTAAGTAATATTTGAACATTTAAAATCAGGATTGAATCATAGCTTTTAATGAAGTTTATCTGCAGAGAAATCAAAGATAAAGAAAACCAGAACTAGTTGTGGCAGGCAGTACATGCCTCTGTGTGTGGATACAAGAAACCTTTAAGCTGCGCCCTTCACTGGGTGTCAGTCTCTGTTTGTAGAGCATTATCTATCCTTGTGCTGCCTGTTTCACTGCATTTCATTTTGTCTCTGTTTGGTGAACCACTAGACCCATCAATCAGTTTGCTGGGCTACAAAAGAAATGAGAGAAACAGACTATGAACCAGCCAAACTCTTGGCAAAGTCAAACATCGAATAACATCAGTGGCCAAAGAGTTAAGGTGCAGCTCGGAAAGTTAGAATATCATTTAAAATTTATTTACTGCAGTTTTCAAATAGCAAACTCTTTCACCTTTGAGAGTTATTATGCATGAATATGATTTACAGTTCATGAAAACCCAAAACACAAACAATTCAGACAAAAAAAAGGAGTTTCATACTCCTTTTGTTGGCCTGCTGAAAAGCATCTCCAAAAATTGAGTTTTATCTACTAAGAATACTTTGGACCGCTGAGTGATAGTCCAATTCTTTATCCCAGATTTGATGCTTCTGGTTTAAAACGAGGATCGAGGAAAATGACTCTGGAATGGGTTTTGACTCAAAAATCTCCTAACGCTGCTTTTTCAACCTTACTTTTTCCCTCCACTCAACTTTTCATTGATTTGCTTGGAAACAGCAATTTGTGGACAGCCAGATTCCTCAGCAATTAACCTTTAACGAATAACATTTTCCAACATGTTCAAATTTTTTGAGCGGCCTGTTCAAATTTTGCATGATTCATAATGTGGGTTTAATTTCGGGCTCTGCAAAGACACAAAATCTTACCAAGTATTTTTGGTCAAGTTTCTACTGCAAATATCCTAGTACACTTGAAGTAAAACTGACTTAGAAGTAACTTTTCAACACGATATAGGAGCTTGTTTTAAGTCAATAATTTCTTAATATTGATGAAAAAGTTCTTGATGTAATCTACCAGTGGAATAAGACACATGTATTTTTTCACTGGTAGATTATTTCACCTAAAATTAGTATTTTTCATCAATATTACAGAATTAATGATTTAAAGCAAGCTTTTATATCTTGCTGAAAAGTTACTTGTAAGTTATGTCAGTTGTACTAAGATATTTGCAGTAGAAACTTGACCAATAATACTTGGTAAGATTTTGTGTTTTTGCACTTTGTAATTTCATAAATTGTTTGGTGTCCACCCATTTTTCACGAACGTCTCTACAGGAAAAGCCAGTAAGAGGCGCTGACATGAGCGTTCCCCCACCTGGTGCAGGTGGGGTGTGCAGGTACACCTCCTCGCTGTACTCCCCGTAGCCCGCCTTGTTGCAGCCCCTCACGCGCAGGACGTACACACTGTCCATCTCCAGCCTGTCGATCACGGCGCTGGTTCCGCTCACTTCATCCAGCCGCTGCCAGCCCCACCTGGCGGCAGCCAGGCCTCCTCTGATCCCACCCCTCGAAGCTCCTCCGGGCACCACGCCTCGGCGGCGATACTCCACGGAAAAATGCCAGGCGGGCGCCGACTCCTGAGGCAGCCGCCAGCACAGGAAGAGCTGGTCGTAAGCCAGAGAGCGCTGGGTGTCGATGACGGGAGCCAGAGGAGCTGAAACAAGAGCGTGTTCAGTGTTTACTTTTGTTTGTATTCCCTCAATTTGTCTTTATTTTGGTTTCTTTTATCTTCATATCCATGCATCACCACTCTCTTCCTTACCTTGGATGAAGTTAAGCTCTGTCAGGAGTTTGAGCTCTTTGGAAACATCCAGCTGGAAGTGTCTGAAGGACGGATCAGCAGCCAAAGTGAAATGCTGGAGATTCTCGATTGCTTTGCTCAACCTGGTTCCATTCAAAAGCAAAAGAAAAACAACGTAAGAGGAGGAAAAGTGTTTACACAATGTTTTCAATAGGAAGGATTAAATGGGCTGAATAAAAGACAAGACCACTGCTATTCTACGTTTTTATTACTCCTAACAAATCTGTTGGACAGAGCCAAAAATAACACCTCATTAGTTCTCTGAACACGTCAAACTCATTCTTTTCTGCAGAAGACAAACTACCCAAACATTGTCTTGTGGGTCATTAAACCACTGAGCAATGCTTATAAGAAGATATGACTCAACCTTAGATTACATAAATATTATGCATCATTTAGATTTAGAGATTAATGCGGATTTGGAGATTGTTTTTCTTAGCAGTAAACGTCTGTGGCTTGTTTAAAGAGGAATCACATCACCAACAGCAGCAGTGAGATTTAATCAATCATGCAGCTGCAATGATCTAAGCAAACCCGTTTAGTTGTGAATTCTGATACTAATAATGTTAAAATTAAGGGATTTTAACATTAATAAATGTTAGTCTGTACCAAAATCAGATTAAAAACATCACCAGTTAGCACTTAGCCATTTGGTTTTCTCTCAGTATTAAGGTAAAATGTCTTTGTTTTAGTCTCATCTGCCCAAAAGGCCTTGTTCCAGAAGCCGTTTGGTTCATTCAGATGTAATTTTGGTCGGATAAGTGTTTCTCCTGACATCCCTTCAAAATAAGCCAAACACAACTTTAGTTTTTCCCCACCTGTTCCGACTCACACTGAAACATTTAACATGCTGGCAGAGATCTGTGGAGTCTGAGATGCATCTGTTAGGTTTCAGTTAATTTTCTGGCATTGCATGATTTGGTCTTTAGCCAAACCTGCTGTGATCTATTCATGACAACCTGGACAGCTGTCTTGATCAATTAGAGTAATCATTTTCACCCCAATCCAGATAATTTAGAGATGTTCCTTTAGCCCTTCTGAGATTCAAAGAGTGACACCAGAGCTAAACAAAAGAGAAAACCTGTTGTGTGTTTGGCGAGCGGCCTGCACGAAGCAGGGCTGGTCCGTCTCTTTCAGCAGCTCCTGGGTGAAAGCCATGAGCCCCGCATGTTCCATCAGGCCGCGTCGCTCCGCCACCTGAGCAGACAGCGCCTCGCCGCGTTTCTGCCGCGCCGCCTCCAGGGCCTGGGTGAGCGAGGCGTGACGCTCGGCGAGAGCCGCCGTCAGGTCCCTGATGCTCTGGGCCAGCTGCTCTCTGGCCGACACGCTGTTCACCTGGTTGTACAAACCAGAGAGGAGTTCACAGAGCTACGGTGGCTCCACGGGTTCAAATATAATCAGGTTAAAATTTTAAAAAGACTGGATGCAATGCAGGGAATGTAACACCCCTGCTGGGAAATACAAACATGTGATCACTGGTGTTTAAAAGCAAAGTAACTGATTTGATGCTTGAAAAATATATGAAAATTGCTTAAAAGCACAAAAGTAGCCAAAGGTGTGTCTGAGACATTTGATACTTTTTTCAGTCGATTTAATGATAACTGATGTCAAACTATCTGTAGCCCTCAAAAGTAAACTATTATGTCTCAAGATGAAAGAAACACACAGCTGCTTTAGGATGTTTTGGGGATTTAACTGCTAAGTGTTTTCATCACCTCAGTCTGAGTGATGGCGCTCTCCAGCTGAGTGATCTGAGCCAGAACTGTGTCCTGGCTGGACAGGATGAAGTTCATCTCTTTAGTTATCTTCTCCTGTAAACATAAACATTTTTTTTAAATCCAGTACTTTCCATGTATTAATCAAGACCACTTTACAAAATCAGGAGAACGTTTTTCTCATCAGAAGTGAAATATGACGAAAAGGTGCAATCGAACAAAGCAGTGCATATTTGTATAAAACCTTAAGAGCTTGGTAAGCTTGTGCCACTGGTAGGATTTTGTGTCCAGTGTGGATGCGCCGCAGTTTGCAGAGCGGGCAGAGCAGCCGCTGGCAGGACCTGCAGTAAAACTGCAGCTTCTCCTGGTCGTGCTCCGTGCAGGTCAGAACCTGAGCAAAAGAACACAAACAGACCTGAACTAATGCATGTTTAGAATACCATATCATCAAAAACGACATGCAACGTCAAATGTTACGACTTTCTTTCTTATTTTACTTAATATTTTTAAAGATTCTGCTTGTTACTGATAAGTGATTCAGCCTGCAATTCACAAAATAAGGCATTTAATGGGAAAATAGGCAGATTTTTAACAGAAATTTGCCTTTAGCAAATAATAAAATAGGGACTGTGTGTTATATGCCTTTATAGATTGTAAATAATAGGGATCAAAGGCCTTTATGCAGTTTAAATATGATAGATAGTGCTTTGCAAATTTTATATTCATCTTAAAGTTTTGTCAAGTTGTAAAACCAAATTTCAATGTTCTGTTAGGAATTGCATGTGATGCATCAACATAAAGCATTGCAGAAATATGTATTTTTACAAATGCAGATTTGAAAAGTGTTGCATGCAAGACCAGTGAACACACTAAACATGTTGAGTAAGAATTCAAAGTAGGTTTGACTTTTAAAACTGAATTACAAGCTCTCAGCATCTAAACTCAATCGAACTCTATTCAATCCATTACCTGAAAACTAAAATGTACGACATTTCTGTCCTACAAGGATAAAGGCTAAAGAGAGCAGTAATCCTGATAGTACCAACTCTGGAGCAATCATATCGCTGTACAGTGAAACATAGTGATGGCCGTATCATGCTGTGGGAAGTAAAGCAAAACGGATGGAGAGAAGGGATGAACGAAATGGATGGAGGTCAGGAGTGTCTAACCTTTGGTCTGAAATTGAGTGTCGGCTGGATGTGCTCGTGTTGTGCTCGGGGCGTTCCCCATGGGTGATAGAGCTTGAAACACTCGTTGCAGAAATTTGAGCGGCAGTCAGCACAGCCCTTGGTGGCCTCCAGAGTTTGAGGAGGCTTACAGAACTGGCACATCACGGCGACACTCCCCAGGCTCACTGTGTGTCTGTACCTGGTGCAAGAGTACAAAATAAGCAATTAAGAAATTATTTATTAAAGGTGACCTATGATGCTTCCTGGAACAGGTTAGGATAGATCTATGAGCTTTACAAATCATGTTTATTAAATTTTTTACACAAAATTATTCTTAGATAATGAGATTTCAATCTGGTTAGTTCTAGATCTCCTTTCAGAATGAGATGTTTAGGGGCCTGTTATCACTTTAAATCCAACTGAACCCTGCAGCCCCCCCCCCTCTCCCCCAAACTCAACATTTATACTTGCAGTTGAAAATGGCTGCAAACAGATGTACAATTTTACAACCGTACATTTTTGAAAAGCAGAAGCTGAGGCTCCTGCACAACTAACAACAATGCAGCAAGTGTTTACTGGATGGTAAAGTACCAACAAAGCCCTTGTCTTTTCCACCAGCGGAACTTGAAATGTGTTCAAGTTCCGCTCGGGTTGCTAGGTGACGGGTGGAACTCTGCTGAGGTTGCTAGGTGACGTGCAGTGCTGGCTGGAGGTTTTTGAAACGACTCATTTTCCAGACACCAAAAAACATTAACTTATTTCTAAAAAATGCCTGGGTGTTTTTGAAGCGCCTGGGCTGTTTTCAGAAGCAGTAAAGACACAAATCAAAGTACAAAATGTGTTAAATGTGAATTTTAGATCATAAGTCCCCTTTTCAAGGATGATGTTGGCCTCTCTTTATTGTGTAGGTCAACTGAGTTAAATTATGTAATTTTTATTAAAAAATAAATTAATTAAATCAGACTGTTCATTGGCTGTAAAAAATTAAGTGTTGGAACAAAGAATGTCACAAGCAGCAACAAATACTGGGGAAAGTGAACTGTAAGCTGCTAGACTGTGGAAAAACAGTCATTAAATGTAGCCACTGTACAGTATGTTGTAGTGCACAATGTGCAAGATTTTTTCACAGTTCAGCTGCAGCTGAATAATCAGATCTGGACGTGATCCCACACCTCCTTGGTTTATTAGCACACAGCATCACTCCTTAATCATATTTTTAGCCAACTTTTCACAGCTTTCAAATTATTATTATTTTTTCTAGTTTTTGAACTTTTCCAGACTCTGTAATTGTGATAATTACCTCTCCACAATGCGCTCCAATGTGAGGTTGCGGAGACAGTCAATCAGGCCCTTCTCGCCCAGCTCGACATCCCGGCCGCAGGGGACGCAGGGGAACATCATCACCAGAGGAGGGCCCTCCTTACGCCGTCGCCCTGGATACGTCCCGTGTCCGGGAGAGCGAGGCATGGATGGTGAAGGTGGATGGGGGCCTCAAGCCAAATCCAGAAGACCAGTTAAATTTAAGCCAAAACAGGAAATGAAAACAAGTAGAGTACACTCTCTGTACCTGATCGCAGCACTCGGTCAATGGGCCGCTGCTCGTGTTTGGGAGTGGGCCGGCGTGCCTGACGAGGAGAGCGCGTGTTGGGCGTGGAGGCCGGAGAGTTGGGCTCCGGGGGGAGTTCTGGGGGTGGGTAGCCATTGGCCACCAGGACCTCTGAGGCACACATCAGGCAGACGCTGTGCTGGCATGGCAGAACCACGGGCTGCTTGACGATCTCCTTACACACAGGACAATGCAGCTCGTGCTCCAGACTCTTCATGTTGGACTGCAGGGAGAAAAGTTACGGGACATTTAATTATCTGAAGACGAAATGAGAAGCGTGGAAATGCAAAAATATTAGGGAACAGGCTTTAGCTGAAAATGTTTTCATTAAGATGTAACCAGGAATTACTGAGGATAAGGAATAAAACTGTCCCAGACAGCTGCCACTGGGCGCTAATCATGTTAATTATAGATAAAGATCAAATATTAAATATTCAGCCTTTGCATTTCTTATATAACAGTATCCTGCATGGACAAGAGCCGCTTGACCAACTTCAGAATATGCTTTATAATTCTATGAAATTAACCTCATCTTTATTGTACTATGCATGTAAATGTGGTGCATTAATTATACCAGCAGAACTAAGATGTGAGACTAAAATGCAAACAAGTGTGAACTGCATCGTGCATTATGGCAGCAACGTGCTGCCATAATGCACGTGCTGCCATAATGCACGATGCAGGATAGAATGGATTTTATTTTATCCTCGAACCAACACTCACGTTTAGAGCTGACGAGTGGCAACGCAGGTCAGCTGAAGCACATCAATTTGACAAAAAATGCAATAAATGTGTTAACAGCTGGAAAAACCAAACCCATGTTCTACTCTTCGCTTCTTATGGAGAGTTTGGGCTCGCAGGTATTGAGAAACAATTTCTTCCTGGAACTGTGGACTCTCTAGAGGTTTTAAATTTTACCCAATCGCTAACGTTTAGCCGTGACCCATGTAAAGCGCCAGCTGTGTTGAGACCTAACTCCCTTTCCCCTCCTCCTTTCCTATTTTGTCCTCCACCCCTCATCCCTGCCTTCTTCCATTCTTATCTCTACTTCCCTCATCTCTACATATTTCATTCGTCTCCCACTTGTCATGCTTGTTCCTGACCCATCACCTGTTATCTCCTTCATAACTACCTTTCTTCCTTCATTATTCATATGCAATCCTTCCCTCATCCACTCAGCCTGTTTACTACCATGTCTTACTTTCCTCATCACTTTCTCCTTCTGTCATTCCTCATCCTTTAGCCCTAAACTTCCACTACCTCCTTCATCCTCCATCCCTCACTTCTTATCCTTAAGTCCTTCATCATCTCTAATCTCTCATCACTATCTCCATCTTCATCCCACGTCAATCCCTCCTCCCTACCTGCCTTCGTCACAACTCCCCCTCCTCGCCGTCACATTGTTTCTATCTGGGGTAAATGTCACAGAAATTGTAGCCACACAAACACAAATCCTGCTCTTGAAAAATATACCATTTGTAATACACTAGTCACATAAAGAAGTGTGATTTGTATCACTAAGCTTCACACAGTAACTGTATTTGCACATTTATTGGTATTTATTGATGCTTTTATTGAAAAAAGTGAGGGGAAAAATAGCAAAACTACAGTTTTTGGGGTTTTTAAATGTAATTAATAGAAATTTATCGTGACAACCATAAATAAAAATTCTTATCATGATAAATGATAAATGATAAACGAAACGATACTGACCTTTCATCCCCTATACTCCCTTTGTCCCTATTGGCATCATCCCAACCTCCGTCTCCATCATCCCAATTTTCCCTATCCATTCATCCCTCATCCCCTCCTACCTCACTCTTCATCGTTGCATCCATTAGGGCTTTTAGCAATCCCCTGGGTAGCATCTCGGGGTCTTTATCTGTCTGAGGCGGAACCCCCTGTCTGAGTCTCCATCTCAGACTCAGATGGAGTGACTTCTCTTCATCGTTGTGGTCCAACCTTATGAACAGGTTGTGTTTGCGGGGCACTGTGACATCTTACTACATGTCTCTCTCTGACATGCTTCAGCAGATGCCCTTGACACACACCCTCAACCTGAAAGCAAAACTGTTGCGGGTCCGCTGCAGCCATCTCACTCACCATGAATTAACTTCAAGCAGAGGACGAGACTGCCTGAATGTGCTGCACAGGGGAATTTGGTAATTTTGTCACTGCTGTATGATGTGATGGAGGAAAGAAAGCAGGGCAGCTCATCTCGGCACACAGAAGTGGCCACAGGAGGCCATGCAGAATATGGCAGGGCAACAAAAACCGGTAGCATGCGGACTGATGAAACCTGCATCTTTCTAGATATAAAATAATAGAGCTGCAGATGTATTGGCTAAAACTGAATTAGCCTTTGCACCTGCAAATAAATCTAAGCTAGCACACTGTTGGAGCCAGAAAAGAATGTGGAATCACCAACTTTATCCTTCAGTCCACCTTTTTTTTTTTCTTTTTTTTTTTTTTGCCATTCTCCAATGTCAGCGCCGGCCTGTCTGTCACCTCCTCCAGCATTCACATTTCAGGCCACTACCGTGTTTTCTCCTGCAGACTACAGAAACCACTGCAAACTGGGACCTCTCTGCCTCCTTCTTAAAATGGTCAGTGCGCATTGCCGCTGGTGAGGGCGTTAAAGCAGGCGCATCCTTACCTTCACCTGGAATCTGGGCGCCATGACGGCAGGACTATATACGTGCTTATAGCCACTGTATCTCCCCGCATGAGGAGAGCGATGTCGCTCTTGGAGAGGAGGGGAGGGGTTTGAGGCGCTACATCGCCAGAGAGGAGGTGTGAAAAAAGGCACCGTGCACACACATAGGTGCAGGTCTGCCTGCTCTATTTCTACTCTCAGATCGCTCGCTCTGGCCACCGCTGCTGAACCTGACCGCTTCGAGGGTGGTGGTGGGGGGAAATGCCTCCATTGCACACCGTTTTTTCCCCCTCAGCAGCAAGCAGGAGTCCTGCATCCCGTCTCCATGGAAACAAACATCCAAGGAACCCAACCAAAAAAAAAAAAAAAAAAAAAAAAAAAAAAAAAAAATTAAAGAAAAAGAAGCGCGTGGTCTCAGTCACCATTTCACGTTTAGAAATGTGCAAATTTTGAAAATACTTTCCGATCTGATCCACACCAGTCATACAACGCAATTATCGCTGGATGGAACCAAAATGTATTGATCCTCTGTTTCATACTAATCTGTGCGCGAACACTGTCCCTTTAAAGCAATTTTCACCGAGCAATCAGCATAAAGAAAATTTACTGATTTTCTATGTACATCTCGAGACAAATCCAAATACAACCTTAAGATACTCACGCTGATCCGAGCCAAGGCTTCCATCGCTGATGAGGCTGTTTTCACATCCATCTCTGCCACATGAAGAAAATAGCTGCCCCCTGCTTTCATCATCTGGATGCAACTCGACACGTATCCAGACCGCAGATCTTATAGTGCATGTTAAAAACACGATTACAAATAATTATAATTGTTCATCCGGTGAAAAGAAGCAGCTAATCATCCCTCCTGAAAAGCCAATCTTGCGTGTTATTTTTTTTCTCTCTCTGTCTCTCTCTCTCTCAATAGATGCGCACGGATAAAAATAAGCATGTTGGCATAACGTCACATCATGATGCGTTTAGATGGGGGGAAAAAAGAAGAAATATTTACTGCCAATGTAATATATCCACGCTGAGTATTAGCAGATGCCTGTAGCTTTATTCCTCACCCAGACATCCCGCCCCTCATCCCAACCCCTCCCTCACCAGATGCCTTCAAATGGCGAGGCACACAGCGGGGAGAGAGCTGGATAATACTGGGAGAGAGAAAGGAAATGCTCTGGGGTCTCACGCTCTCTGCTTATTAGTTAATAATAATAATAATAATAATAATAATAATAATAATAATAATAATAATAATAATAATAATAA
>NW_015113289.1:256821-268157 GCF_001443285.1 Poecilia latipinna | reverse complement strand
ACCCCTCCCTCACCAGATGCCTTCAAATGGCGAGGCACACAGCGGGGAGAGAGCTGGATAATACTGGGAGAGAGAAAGGAAATGCTCTGGGGTCTCACGCTCTCTGCTTATTAGTTAATAATAATAATAATAATAATAATAATAATAATAATAATAATAATAATAATAATAATAATAAAGGCGTGGAAAATGGATGGATGGATATGAGGGGCCCCAAATGAAAATACGATTAGGTAGATGTTTTGAACCTGACAGGAGTAGCAAACAAAATAGTTGGGATTTTTATTTGTAGAAATTTATTTAAATGTCCCAGAATATTAGAAAGTAACATCAGCAGATAAACATTGGTTGTACAGTACACAAGTTAGGAAGTTTATTTATATTTCTCCAACAGTGCGATGTATGTACAGCTCTGGAAAAACTGCGCTGAAGCCCTTTTAAAACCTCCTGGTTGTTCCACCAAACATTGGTTTCTGAACTCTCCCTGAATTAAAACATTAGCATCGTTGTTTCTAAATGAATGTGAACTTGTTTTCTTTGCATTATTTGAGGTCTGAAAGCGCTGCATATTTTTGTTATCTTGACCGTTTCTCATTTTCTGGAAATACTTTTGCTTGGAATTTCAGAGACATGTTGTCAGTAGTTCATAGAATAAAAGAACAATGTTCATTTTACTCAAACATATAAATATAAAGAGCAGAGAAGCTGATCATTTTAAGTGGTCCCTTAATTTCTTCCAGAGCTGTATATATAATGATATAAACAACACAGTTAGCAGTTTTTAAATTGGACTTCTTCTGGATTTCTTACAACCGTGTCATTTCCATAAAGCTCAGCTTTGTGGACTCCTCAACTAATTAATGCTCTGTAAACATAATTTCTGCAGCTCCTACTGAGTTTATTTTAGCCACCAAAAATTTTACATTGGTGTATTCACTTATTACTTTTTGATCTAATCTGGATTTTTTTTGCATGGCTTGTTTGTACATGCACAGGGTGTGGCTTATTACCAACCGGTCTGTGCTGTCCAGCATTTAACCTGTGAATTATGTTTTCATGAAGCTTTGATCAAGTTTATATATGTAACTCCAGGTTATATTTATTTCTGGCATCACAAATCACATTTAGCTGCTGAAAGAATTGTGGAAAACCAGAATGTAAAATTTGTGGAAACATAATAATAATAATAATAATAATAATGCCCTTCTAAAAACAAGTAATGATTTGAAAACTTTGGCTCAAAAGTTCTATTTAATGTTTGCTGTAATTGTTTATCATGTTGCAAGCATGTGAAAACTTTGTTTAGACCATTTCTGATTAGTTCCTTCACTTCCTGTTCAAGAAAATGGTCTTTGTCTTCACTGTTTACCTGCAGGCACTTGTCCCACTTGTAACCTTATGCGTATAAAATGGTGTTTTAGATTTACTTTTTCATATTAAGTGACCAAATCAGTACAATTGTTGTTAGACAAAAAGGCGCTTCTTCTTCTTGGTGCATGCTCCTGTTTTGTACCATGTGAAGTGTTTGTACTTTTCTATGTAGTTTCCATGAGCTGCTGCCAAACCAAACTCACCTGACATGCTCTCTGTTCGCGCTCTCCACCACTCCCAAACATACTTTGAAAAAAAGCTATTGATTGCCCGCTGAGCCAAGTTTAAACAAGCTTGATTTGTCATACCCTGCAACCACTGCATAACTTCAACCATTCAAATCAGTTTCTTGGTTCTTAAATTTCTTACAAAATATAAAATCTGAAGTGTTTGTCTTCAGCTTCACTGAATCGCATCAGCCCGTGATAATGCTCTCCTTATTTGTAAAAACAAGGAATAATTTGGTCTTCTACCTGATCTCTCTTTATCTTGTTGCAAGCCTGTGAAGACTTTGTTTAGACCATTTCTCTCTTCCTTCATTTCCTATCCAGGAAATGTCCCTTGTTTTCAGTTCACCTGCAGGCACTTGTCCCATATCTAACACTTTAACAATGCAAACATTATTACTGTGACTTCATGAAAGCCTGAATTAGGCCTACATAAAAACATAAACACAATATGTGCAGGGTGCACCACTAAAAGAAAGATGTTATTTGTAGAAACTGATCTTTTGAGGTTACATAATACTGCATTAAAGGACTCCCACACTAACAAACTACTGATTTATACTCGTCATTCTCAGCATTCCAAGCAGCATCATTATTCCATCAATACTGTATTTCCTAATACTGCTTTGTTTGCAAGGAACAGAGAATAAAGTGTTATTTAATTTTTTTCACATATTACAAAGTACCGTGTGTTTTCTATCATGTGGAAAGTTTGTATTTTTCCAGTAGTTGCATGTAGATCACTGCCAACCCAAACTCACCAGTCCAGTTTTGTGTTTGCGCTCTGCACCACTCCCTAACATACTTTGAAACAAAGCTGTTGATTATCCGTTGAGCCGGGTTTAAACAAGTTCGATTTGTCACACCCGGTAACCACTGCGCCACACTGGAAACCGTTTACGTTTCCATTTTATGGTTTTCAAACTTTTTACAAATGTAACATCTGAGGTGTTTGTATTCGCCTAACACCAAAAGTAAAAAAAATAAATCCATTTTATTTTGCAACCACAGTTGGAACTCTTTTGGGTTGCATCTTTACCAGTTTTGACTGCAAGTTACGAAACCAATAAAAACGTGGAAAGAGTGTTGTGACTATTTTACTCAAATATCCCTAATTTAATCCACGGCTCAAGTCAGGTAATCCCACAAATCTGGCTTTAGTAGCAGGAAGGAAGCAAAGCTGAAGGAGACGCTTTGATCAGAACAGAGAAAACATGAGTACTGGAAGCCTCTGCATTTGGTGTTGGCAGCATCATGCTGCGGAGAAGATTATTTTTCAATAGGCACAAGATAGTCGCAACTGATGTCAAGACTGTGATGAACACAGAAAGTAAAAGACTTAGGATTAGAGTAAAGGTTCATCTTCCAGCAGGTCGTCAACCCTAAACCTACAGCCTAAGATAGATTGAAACAGAACTAATTCTACGAAGTACTGATCCAGGTGGGCTGAACACAGATCACACACAATTTCAGGTTTTTATTTGTAAAAAATAATTGAACACCATGGACCAATTTTTTTTTTTTCGTCTTTGCAGTTATCCACTAATAGGTTGTAGTTGTTGTGTGAGAACATGTGCCACTTTCATTGGTTACAGGGCTTTTGAAATGCATTTTAAATGATGAATTCCTGTTTGTTGTTTGTGTGATTGTGGGCTGTTATATAACATTTTCATACAACTTGTTAAACAGGTCATGGCACAAAAAAAAAAAATGTGTGTTGGAGGTCCGGAGGTTGTGCCATTCACTCTATTTAAACCCTCCCAAACAGCAGAGATCTCACTGTGGACTCGCCTCTGGATCCAGGTAAGCTCCGGACTAAACTAAGTGCTGTATTTTTGTTGTTACTGAACTTTTCTGCAAATTTTGCCCACGTAATTCCTCCAGTTTTGCTGGACAATGAATTCCTGTGAATGGGTATGGACTGACAATTTTGCACACTGAACCATAACTGTTTACATCCAAATTTTTCAGGTGCACGCGTCAAGAAACTTGCTCTGCTTTTGTTAGGTATGTCTAAAAATGTAAACTGGATGCAGTTATTTTTTTAAAATGTGATTCTGACTACTGTTTTTGTGTCCAGATCGTTATCCTGTCTGAAAATGGCTGAAGAAATTACTGAATGCGAGATGGCATTGGGTCTCTTGTTTAGCGTCTTCATGGAGAAGCAAGGAGACGATGGAAAGCTGACCAAACAAGCTTTTTTGCAGCTGCTGAATGAACAGATACCCTCATTCAAGGTGAGGCGAACACATGCGCAGCTTTGGTGTGAGACAATTACCAAATTCGCACAATATGTGTGGCCTAGATATTTCTGCACTTATATTTATTTATGAGTATGCTTTTACTAATTAAGGTTTATAACCCACTAAGCAGAAAAAATGTTACATTGCGATGTTTGATCTATTCACACATCTGCAAAAAATTTAATAAATTACCCAAATGTGCACCTCATGGGGGTAATTTAAGGTGAAATATTGCTAATAAGTAAACTTTTACTCATATTTTAATTTCTCCCCAGGCGGGTGGTAAAAACATTGGAGAAGAGATATTCAAAGGCGTAGACTTCAACCAGGATGGAGCCGTCGACTTCCAGGAGTTTGCTATGATGATTGCAGGATACGCTTCTATGAACTTTGCGGCCCTTCAAGAAGTCATGAAAAAATCAAAGAAGGGAAAGTAAGACTGAGCAGGCCAAAAACCACTGATGAATTAAAATTCTTGGTTTGACATTAAATAAATAAAACCTTTTGCTGCCAAATCTTTATGCAGCTCTGTCATTCATTTGTTTTTATTTTTGAAGTTGTAGAAAAACTGAAAATGTGGCAAAAACCGGTTTGGTGGAGATTTATTAAACATGTTTTGTGCGCAAACTCGCTAACATTAGTAATTTTCATCACCTTCAGCTGAGTGCAAATGTGCAGAGTTTTCAAAATCCCTACCACAAGAGGGCGCAAGTTCAATATGGAAAGCACACCTGACCAAAGAACAGGGTAGAAAGAGGGCATAAAAGAAGGAAAATGTTCAAGTCTTCTTTCAATAATTGTTTTTACTTAAAGGAAACTCAGATCCACTGACTTCACTGAATGAAAAACAATATATTTTTTAACCATGAATGAATTTTATTTTTATATTTATAGTGAATCTCCTGATGTTTCTGTAGTCTGTAATTTTCCAACAGTTCTGCATTCAACTGAAGGGACAAACAAGTGACTTTATTATCTTTTAGGGGAAAAATTGGTCATAAAATCAGACCATTTCCTGCGAGGCTCTCCTTGAGGTGACACAATAAATTAAAAAAATGTAAATGTACTTTCTAAAACATAAAAAATGTTATGCCCATAGCAAAAGGACTTAACCTTGCACATTTATTTATTTTTAATTTTTATTTTTTATTTTTTTTTTTTTTTTTTTTTTAGTTTGTCAAAACTGTTGCCATACAAACTGGAGGAAATTAGCCTTCCAGGATTCATCCAGAGGACGTACATACAATAAGTTTAACACCATACATTTTTCTCTGTATATTTTATTAGTAGCAAAAACTTATGATTAAAATGATAAAAATCAACCAAAATATTCCAAATTAAGCTCATTAAAGATCCACTAGGCTGGATTGTTACAGACTAATATTCTTTGTAGACAATGAAAATTCTCAAAGTAAAAAAATAAAATAAAGTAAAATCCTAATGGTGATCTAATTTTCCAAGCGGTTGGTTGCCCGTTTTGGATGTTGCAGTAATTGCATGCAATGTTACATTTTCAACACAAGGTGGCGCTAAACTCAAACTTTTTTTTTCTTTTTTTTTTTTACTCAAAAAGGATTGCAGACATGGTCTCTGCGAGATTATGGTTCAGTTACACACGTTGACAAGATAGTTCAAGAAATTATGTTTTATTCCTGAACGTCTTTCATTTCTATTCATCTGGAAGTTCATTTTGCTGTAAGTTTGATTCAGTTTATTCATTCAGAACCAACTGAGAAAAAATGTCAAGTGGTAGTTTTTGCACAAATGGAAACCACCACTGGTCAACTCAAACTGTTTCCTGAAGATAACAGTGATCTTCACAGACTTCAATCTACCAGAACATCTTTGTGATGTTTTGACAGCAATCTAGAATATACCAATAAAGGGACTTTCAGGTTTTTACTGTACAACGTATAAGAAAAACTTTTTTTTTTTCAAATCAGAAGGAAATATATGGCAAAGTCAGAGAATTTACATTAGCTGAACAAGAAGAGGACGCATATGCAAACTTTTGGGCAGATAAAGTTCACTTATAGGTGATTTAAATTGCCTAGATTTTGCAGAAATTTCAGAATGTTACTTTACAAGCTTCTTATACTCTAAAGTCCCCAACAAGATAAGAAAAAAGACTCAAACCCCTTTTCTTGGAGTCCAAAAAGACCAATCACCCGCTTCGGTAAGTTAAACATTCGATTCCTTCATCATAAACTTCAACTCTGTATATAGCCGTTGAGTAAAACTGTTTGTGCTACTCACATTTGTTTGTTTGTATGTTTATTTTTTCCATTTTCATTCATTCGAATCAATTGATCAAACTTTATGCACTTTTCACACACCCAGGGTGAGGTCAGAAACAGAAGGACAAACATTTAATCACTACAGACGGACACACAATGAGACAGTCAAAAATGATCAAATCAAGAAATGCTGAAATAAATAATTACTGAGATAGATTAGGAAATCAATTCCAGGATGAATGAGGTCAGTCAGAGGAACCCAGACCTACTGACTGTACTGTGCTTAAAGGATCTTTGGGCGACTCCTACACTACAAACTCTCTGGTTCCCGCCCCCCTTTGCAGTCTGTTATGGTTACAGTGGACAGAAGAGCCTGACTCACAGAGCCGGGGCGGTGTTCGCGTATAAAAACCTCTGCTGCTTTTCTCTCAGTCTCCTGCACACGTTCTGCCCTCTCCTCTGCCAGAGATTCCTCGCGTTTATCCACGGTAAGAGCTAAGCTAACCTACTAACAGGCTGCTGCTCTCTTACAGGCGGGGGGCCCTGCAGTGATTGTTAGAGCACTAATAATGTTGAATCGTTAATATATGTATGTGTGTCAGAGCTAAATCCAAAATAACACAACTTGTAGAAATGCTCCATAACTTTTAACAACTTTCTGACACAACTTTTAGAACTTTAGGCCTGTATGCGTTAAAATAAACCCATATTGTGTGTTTTTTGCTGCCTGTTGAAGTGCATTGTAGGGTAAAATAAGGGTGTGGTTGTGGCTGTGGGCACTGTCCTCGTCTTTACTTCAATCCTACCACTGTGGGCCTCTTCATTTCTCATCTAGTTCAACTTTTCCACTCAGCCTCCCACATCAATGACACAGTCTCAGTTTTTCCTTCTACTTCTCCATTTTTCTCAAGTTGTTGCTACAACAAAGCATAATCAGGAGGATTGGGGGGTTTTTCTGTCAACATGAGGCAATGGCTCCTATCTTGCTGACTAACAACTTAATAACATACCCTGCATAATAACTGCTTGTGAACTTTACTCATTGGTTTAAAGGGTGGCGAGAGAAAGCAAAGAGGGAGGTACCTATAATTAATTTGGGTTAAAGTATTTTGATGAAGATTTAAAAAGATGTAATTACTTTCTGGATGTTCTGTCAATGTTAACACATTAATGTGAAAAGTTTAGCATGCTAACATTACATAATGCATTAACTAATGTGATTCAAAAGCCTCTCTCCTCTAGAGGGTCACTAAATTCAAAGCACTGCATTATGAGATCTTGTACTGCGGTCAACAATGCAGAACTGCAAAAGCAAAAAGGATGACCAAGGAGAGTCATCGTCACATTTTGCTTTAAAAAAACACAAGTTTGGGTAAAACTAAGATAGCAGGTAGCCGACTTATTGTAACGGTGAATTGTCCTTCCATCAGTTTAACATTTCAAAATTAAGTTTGAACAAAATTACTTCTTTTAAACCTTCTGGAATATGAAAACCTGGAAAACTTGACATGAGACGATAAAACATTTTCTTAAATATTTACTGAAAACATGCAATTTTTACATTTCAAGCCTGCAAAGTTAATCACACTGCAGCAGTGACTTCAATTGATCAAATGTTTCAATCGATCAAAAGCGATACTTTTCATTCTCTTTACCGAATTAATAAACGCAGCTCTGGTCTTTAGGGAGTTCGTTCTGCACCTCCTCGAAGTTTCATTTGAGTTTGACCGTTTTTCCTCTGCGCCGTCTTCACCTTTCAGTCCTCACCCATTCCCAGCAGCCATGCCCTCTGACCTGGAAACAGCAATGGAGCTGCTCATCGTGGTGTTCCACCGTTACGCCTCCAAGGACGGCCGAGCAGGGACTCTGAGCCGGCGGGAGCTCAGGCAGCTGATGGAGAACGAGCTGTCTAACTTCCTTAAGGTGCGAGAAAGAGCTTGAAAACGTCTCTAGCGCTTCTGATGAAGTGCAAGATTTTTCACTTTCGATCTCTCTCTGTCCGTCCATGCAGTCTCAGAAGGACCCTGGTGCCATCGATAAGATAATGAAGGACCTGGACGCCAATGGTGACGGCCAGGTGGACTTTGAGGAGTTTGTTGCTCTGGTAGTTGGACTGTCTGTTGCCTGTGAGCAGTGCTATAAGATGCACAAAGGACTGAAATAGTGAAAGTGAAGATTAATGCACCAAGAATATTTTTTTGTAAAGATTGTTTTGTCAAATAAACTCATTGGATGATTTTAAACTTTCAGGCGTTCCTGCTTGTTACAAATGTGTGTAATGTAGATATCACTTGAAAAGTGTTTTCCTTTGGTTTTTACACCAATTTTTAAAGCAGCACACATCAAAATGCTCACAGGCGACTCTTCCATTTTACAGTTTTTTTAGACTGAAGGGTCAGTCTGGCTGGTTTTAGTTGCTGTTCTCTTGGATGTCTTTGTGGTTCTCCACTTTTAATTTCAAACTGAGTAATATTACTAGAGCAAGTTACTAAGTGGCACAATATCTACATCCAAGGTGAATGGAGGGAAATTATACTTATTGCATGGTTCTGCACAAAAATGAACATATTTAGAGTAAAGTGTGACGAGAACTTAAACTTTTGAGACCGAATTCTACTAAGATTGATCAGACATCATCCTGACGTCTTGATGGCTTCTAAGGTTTTTTTCCTCACTGACTCACCGGTCTCTGCTCGCCCAAGTGACCCAAGCATTGGGGTTGGAGACGTCAAGAGGGTATCAGACACAGACCAGCAGTAACTTGAGAAATTCATAATATTAGAAGGCTAATGAGATAAGGAAATGCTCGTTGCTTTTCTGAACTACACTGGTTAGGCAGTTACTCAACTGCCACCCAAGACTTAATCCCATTTATTTACTTTAAGGCATTTCAATTTAAAAAAGATTCATTCACATCTAGATTTATCCCACTGCCATTTCAAATACTTTCTAAATTTCTAACTTAGTCAAAGAAGACTATTCTTCTAAAAGACCAAGATTTAATCAATCTAATATGAACAATAGTGATGAGGAAAGTCATAAATTTTACATATTTTGACTATTCCACCTACAGGAATTGGAGTTATTTTGGACAAACAAATGTTGCAGAAACACAGACATTTTAAGTGGCCTGAGGCAAAACAGTTATTGCAGTTTAAAGGTCAAAGTTGAAAAATATTTTCAAGTCTGACCAGTGTGTACTGGATCTGTAAAAACTGCCTTAATTTTAAGGTTTTTGACTTGAACATAGATTATACTCAAACCTTAACTTTAACAACTTTTACCTCCTCATAAAACTATTTATGTGGATCAATCTCTTGGCAAGAGTGCCAGTGAAACTAGGTGTGATTATGTGACTCCCACCCGTATTTTATGCCTCTCTAACTCTGGATAAAGAGGCGAACTTTGCTTCCTTGCTTCATAAAATCCTGCTTATCGCTGCCCAGAGGAATCTGCAGAATGTTCCAGGCTCAACACACCCTGTTGTGAAGTACAGCTACTCAGCTGATGTTGCAACTTTCAACACAATGATGCAAAAGACGGACGAAAGTTAAATGGGAACGAGGGTTGCTTTAGGCACAGTGTAGAAACGAAGCGACAGAGTCACAAGATGCATTCAATCAGTCGAGTGTTTTCATTGTGACTCATATCTGGTGAAAGAGAGGAAAAGGCCAGCTCTTCTGCTCCCCTCCCTTCCCCATCCACCCCTGAACAACACAGTCAGCCAGGAAGAGCTTCTCTTTTTTTTCAGTTTTTCGTCAATGAAATCAATAATTTAGATAAATGAAACGACAAATTCTTGGTGTTTTAGAAAGGTTTCTGCCAGTGGAATCTCAACTCCTTGCTTGAAATATTAAACTCAGGGAGAAAATACCCCAAATCCTAATGGGGAGGGCTCTCTGATTTATCAGTCTTCATGGCAACAGGGCAAACAGAGCGGTCGCTATGTTACCGGTTTCTGACTGTGTATGTCTGTATGTGTATATGCATATGCGTGTGTGTGTGCATGTGTGTGTGTGTGTGTGTGTGTGTGTGTGTGTGTGTGTGTGTGTACAGAAGCACCACACCCATGTGACCCACCGCTGAGTTTAGACTCGGGTTTTCCAGCTTGATTCACTGTTTTCACACCAAGCTCTGTTGCTGTGCAGAGTCTTTTTATACTCTCATCAACTTCATATAAGAGCTATTAATGCAGCGTCGCTACATTAATATAATGCAGTGGTGCTGAGTCAGATGTGTAGATATGAAGTAAAGACATTAAGTTTGTCTACTTGATGAAATTTTCATATTAACGGAAATGGATTCAATGAAATCATGACCTTTGCTCCGGGCCCTTTAGAATAAGATAAGCCTTCACACTCTCAGTTTTACTATTGCTGTAGGCACTCCTTGTCAGGGAGTGTGCACTGTGTGAGCTGCTGCAGAGTTAGCAAACATTCAGACCTTCACGCCATACCTGGCTTAAGACAGGCAGGAGCCCCCTCATTACTAAAGCAACACTTCTTTGTCTGAACATGTTAATCTTCCCAGATCTACTGTGAAGCTTTCGTGGGACATTATGTCAAGCTTCTGCCAGCTGGAAACGGTCTGTAAGTGTGTGAAGGCCTTCAGAGTTTAAGAAACAAAATTAAATGCCATTTTCAGATCTGATTTAGTCTTAATATAATGCAACCATTTAAGCAATTGTTCGTGTTACTTTACGCTTCTGTATTGCGGTTTTGTTTTATTGCTAAGTCTTAAAACAAACCAAAAGTAAAATAACTCTAAGTTTAGTGAAACATCAACAAAAGTTAAAATTTGAGCCTAAATGGTTACCTGATCTGATCGGCAAGCGGCTTTTATTAGGAAAAATAATTAAATGCTTTAATGAATTTCAGAGGACCTCCATGGAAAATAAACTGTTCATATTTTAAAGAAACATCGACACCTTGATGCCAGTTAACTTTGGCTTTTAGACCTCAGGCTACAAGTACAGGTTTGAGCCACTAGATGGCAGAAGAGCTTAGATACAACTTAGATACCAGCTCCTTAAAATTAGCTCCTTACACAGTAACTTACTTAAAAGTTGCAAATATGTTAAGAGGGATATTAAATCTGTTTTTAATACATTTTTCAGCGTCCATTGATGTTTCTTTCCAGCTCGTTGGTAAAAAATAATAATAAACAGAGCAAAGAAGACAAAGTCTGACTATATTTATTTACACATGAACAGTGGTGGAGAAAGTACTCAAAAAATGTACTTAAGTAAAAGTACAAAT